>NW_024542385.1:0-17774 GCF_016758785.1 Suillus bovinus | reverse complement strand
TCGACACACTGACATATATGACCTTTGGACAGCCTTCGCAAGCCTCGGAAGGCATCGTGCTACTTCGGACAACACTTTCGCAGCCCTGGACGACCTTTGGTCGCATCAGACAAGTTTCTCGGTACTTCGAAGTAGTCTCGGAACTACGGACAAGCATTAAAGAGGTTTTCTTCCAATATCTTGTCTACTCTCTAACTGTATAAGACTTCCCTTGCATTATCAAGGTAGTTCTTAGGTTGTCTCTTGAGACAAAGCCTACTCGCACCTCTCAGGACTAGGGACTCACATTCAGTAGAGCCCAGTTCAGATCTACTCTTTACAACGTTGTGGGAAAGGTGCACGCATCACACAATGCATGGGAAAGCAGGGCCTCATATGGGAATAGCTGAGGATAACTTAGGAAGCAATGCTGCAAGTTCATGCTATGTGCTGTGCGGGTGTAAAGTGCAATATCACACCATGAGAGGCATGAGTCTCTACACCAGGTAGTGGAATACTGGCTGAGATAAAAAAAAAAAGCTGACCTGATCCAGTTATAGGTAGGCCTGTAGCACCAGATCATGGGATGCCACCGGTTGTCTCACTTTGTGAATTGGTCAACATTTGACTGAGATATTGCACTTCAATATTTAATGTTACAATACCGGTGTAGCAATGGTCATGGCACTGGGCTTGGAACCACGGTTTTTCATATTCACATCAACACCTGAAACATATGTGCACATGTCTGATGCACTTTCACACATGTTTGAGCCACTCCACATCAGATCTGGCACATCGGACTTTTGGACATCGCATCGGCCAATTGCACTTCACGCGCACTTGTTCATGCCATGTCCTGTCCTCCGAACTAGCCTCAATAGGTGTGTAGTTATTCCCATGCACATTTTCTGACATTCAGACCGCATTATTACATGTCCACCACCATGTCTTATTACATGGGACATTGAACCCAAAATATATGCTACTATCTTCGCCTGTAGTATTCTGGATTTCTATGTACTTACTTAAATACTCTGTAGTGACCTGTAGCAATTATGATCCAGTAGTTAGGAGCCGTTTCCCTCACTCTGTGATCACCCAGAATATTCTCATAGTTCTTAGTTGCATTGCGAAATATTACCATTCATTCATCATCATACTCCGTCACTCATTATACTCGTGCATACCTCGCAATCCGACACTTGTTACATAGTTTCCGACCTAATTTTGTGAAGTCTGAAAGTCCAAAATCTCAGACATCGCACTTTGGCTTCGGACATCGGATAAGTACCCTCGGACATCATCGGATTACCTTTGGACATTGTTTGCAGCTTCAGATATTTTGTTTACTTGCATTACTGACACATTTATATTACTAATACCAATTAGCAATCCCTTTAGGATCGAATGCACTTGCCTTGCAAGTATAGCAGCATAGGTTGTGCTAAGATCTACCTAAATAATTGTTGACTAGGTACTGTAGTATTTTGATCAATTTGACACACCCTTGTGACTGTGACAGACATATGGGTGCTTTCGACATTTCGACAGATCCATCTGTGACCTGTGACACATCCTAAATTTTTGACCAAATATGCTGTATGGACATTCATTTTGGCGCCACGACGACGAGTTGATATGGATGCTTGTATTAGGAGTAAGTACTTACTTATCTATAGGAACTACCGGACACATACTCAGTGTTCGAACATTGCTTCCACTGTCACTCTTGATGGATTCAACAAATGTATTTGTGACCCATGACAGGTGCCAAATTTCATTTTCAACAAGGGGGTATGTGACACATGACTGTTGAATTGAATGAATACTACAGTAGTACACCAGGTAGTGTAATACTGGCTGAGATAAAATAAGCCAACCTGATCTGGTTATAGACAGGCCTGTAGAACCGGATCATGGGATGCCACTGGTTGTCTTACATTGTAAATCCATCAATATTTGTATTTGATGTTACAATACCAGGTATTGTAATACTGGCTGAAATAAAAATAAGCTGACCTGATCTGGTCATAGGCAGGCCTGTAGGACCGGATCATGGGATGCCACTGGTTGTCTCACTTTGTGAATCAATCAACATTTGACTGAGATATTTGCACTTCAATATTTGATGTTACAATACTGGGTAGTGGAATACCAGCTGAGATATATATAAAAAAGCTGACCTGATCTGGTTATAGGTAGGCCTGTAGCATCAGATCATGGGATGCCACCAGTTGTCTTACATTTTGAATCAGTCAACATTTGATTGAAATATTGAAACATTGATATATGATGTCATAATATCAGGTAGTGTAAAACTGGCTGAGACACAAAAGGCCAACCTGATCCGATTATAGGCAGGCTTGTAGCACTGGATCATGGGATTCCACTGGCTGTCTAACATTGTAAACTGGTCAACATTTGATTAAGATATTTATACATTAAGATTTGATGTTCCAATATTAGGGAGTGGAATACCAGCTGAGATACAACAAGTTGACCTGATCCAGTCATAGGCAGGCATGTAGCACCAGGTCATGGGATTCCACTGGTCTTCTTACATTGTGAATTGGTCAACATTTGACTGAGATATTTTCACCTCAATATTTTGTGTTACAATACCGGGTAGCAGAATACCAGCTGAGATAAAAAAACAAAAGCCAACCTGATCCAGTCATAGACAGGCTTGTAGAACTGAATCATGGGATTCCACTGGTTGTCTTACATTGTAAATTGGTCAACATTTGATTGAGATATTTACACATTGATAATATATGTTCCAATATCAGGTAGTGTAATACTGGCTGAGA
This sequence comes from Suillus bovinus, assembly GCF_016758785.1. Taxonomy (NCBI): domain Eukaryota; kingdom Fungi; phylum Basidiomycota; class Agaricomycetes; order Boletales; family Suillaceae; genus Suillus; species Suillus bovinus. The sequence continues at coordinate 14,982 of NW_024542385.1, read as the reverse complement.
TTAATGTATCTCGATCTTCTATGTAACAATACCCAGCAGTCATGACATATGACTGATAAGCAACTAAAACATTACAAAAGTGCTATATTTCCAATCAGATAACTGGAACATGTTTTTAATGCACAGTCTTAGAGGATCTAAGATATTTATCATGATCCATTAACAATTAGAGACAGTGCAGCAGAATATAATTCATGCATACATTTGTGGCTGGCCTTAAGCAGTGACAGTTGTGCATTACTGATGAACTTTGGTACCACAAATCTCACTCTCATCACTCTGCCTCTAATTATTGATCGATTATTATGAATATCTCAGATTTTCTAAGACTGTATACTAGAAACATGTTCTACTTCTCTGATTAGAAATATATAATTTCAGGAATGTGTCAGATGCTTATCAGCGAGATGTCAAATTTGATACCTTTGTCACTTTTACTGTCCCTCGCTTGTGATATGTCATTTTGCTCATTGTTGAGTCATTTTTGGATGAATCCTCTTGATAATTTAGATTCATACCGCAGCATACAGTATGTATGTGATCTTTAAGTCCAATTTCTTAGGTGTTATCAAAGAATGACTGTAGACCCTTATCAGTATAATATATATTGTCTGTTGTATTCCATATGTTTAGGCTATATCTAACTGATCTGTCACATAGAAAGGCTGCCTATGACCAGTTTAGGTCAGTCTTTTTTTTTATATCTCAGCTGGTATTGCACTACCTGATATTGTGACATTAAATATTAATGTTTAAATATCTTAATCAAATGTTGACCGATGTAGAAAGCTGATTCCCGCTGGGCTCAGCAGAAATCGTACTACCTAGACAACAAATATTTAGGTAGATCTTTAGCACAGCCTAGTCTGCTATACTTGCAGAGCAAGTGCGTTCGATCCTATAGGGGTTGCTAATTGGTATTAGTAGTAAAAATGTGTCAGTAATGCAAATAACAAAATGTCCGATGCTGCGAAATGATGTCCGAAGTACTTATCCAATGTCCGAAGCCAAGTGCGATGTCCGAGATTTCGGACTTTCGGACTTCACAATAATGGGTCAGAAACTTTATAATGAGTGTCGGATTGCAAGCGTATGCGCGTATAACGAGTGACGGAGTATGACAGTGAATGAATGGTAATATTTCGCAATGCAACTAAGAACTATGAGAATATTCTGGGTGATCCACAGAGTTGGGAAACGGCTCCTAACTACTGGATCATAATTGCTACAGGTCACTACAGAGTATTTAAGTAAGTACATAGAAATCCAGAATACTACAGGCGAAGATAGTAGCAATATATTTTGGGTTCAATGTCCCATGTAATAAGACATGAGGTGGTGCGGACATGTAATAATGCGGTCTGAATGTCAGAAAATGTGCATGGGAATAACTACACACCTAGTGAGGCTAGTTTGGATGGACAAGACACGGGATGGACAAGTGCATGCGAAGTGTGATTGGCCGATGCGATGTCCGAAGGTCCGATGCGCCGGATCCAATATGGAGTGGCTTGGACATGTGCGCATATGTTTCGGGTGTTGACGTGAGTATGAAAATACGTGGTTTCGAGCCCAACGCCGCGACCATCGCTACACCGATTCACAAAGACAACCGGTTGGAATACCATGACCTGGTGCTACAAGCCTGCATATGACTGGATCAAACATCAAATCTTAATGTGTAATTATCTCAATCAAAAATTGTCCGATTTACAAGGTGAGACCACTGGTGGAATCCCATGATCCGGTGCTACAGGCCTGCATATGATTGGATCAGGTTGGCCTTTGTGTCTCAGCCAGTTTTACACTACCTGATATTGTGACATCAAATATCAATGTTTAAATATTTCAATCAAATGTTGACTGATTCAAAATGTAAGACAACTGGTGGAATCCCCTAATTTGGTGCTACAGGCCTGCCTATGACCAGATCAGGTTGGCTTATTTTTATCTCAGCCAGTATTACAATATCTGGTATTGTAACATCAAATATTGACTGATTTACAATGTAAGACAACTGGTGGCATCCCATGATCCAGTTCTACAGGCCTGCCTATGACCGGATCAGGTCGGCTTATTTTTATCTCAGCTGGTATTCCACTACCCAGTATTATAACATTACATCTTGAAGTAAGAAACTAGTAATAGTTGTATCCCCCACATTAGGATTAAATGCAAATATCTCAATCAAATATTGACTGATTTACAATGTAAGACAACTGGTGACATCCCATGATCTGGTGCTACAGGCCTACCTATGACCAGATCAGGTCAGCTTTTTTTTTTATCTTGGCCAGTATTCTGCTACCTGATATTGTAACACAGAATATTGAAGTGAAGATCTCTCAGTCAAATGTTGACTGATTTACAAAGTGAGACAACCGGTGGCATCCCATGATCTGGTTCTACAAGCCTACCCATGACCAGATCCAGTTGGCTGGTATATTCCAGCTGCTATTTCACTACCTAGTATTTTAACATCAAATATTATGTGCAAATATCTCACTCAAATATTGACCAATTTACAAAGTGAAAGTGAGACAACCAGTGGCATCCCATGATCTAGTGCTACAAGCCTACATATGACTGGATCAGGTTGGCCGGTGTATTCCAGCCGGTATTTTACTACCTGGTATTCTAACATCAGATATTAATGTGTAAATATCTCACTCAAATATTGACTGATTTACAAAGTGAGACAACTGGTGGCATCCCATAGTCTGGTGCTACAAGCCTACCTATGACTGGATCAGGTTGGCATGTTACAAGAACATCTAGACACTTGGGCCCCTACCATTTTTTCCTTATCCTCCTCATCTCTCGCCTTGCATTACACCCTTACCCCGACCTTGCTCTTGTTATCCTTGTCATCCTCGCATTCCCCTTCGCTCTCTACCTGTCGCTCCAGCAGAGCCAGTACATCTGGCCGGACCCTTTCTCTGACAAAGCATGCCCATGCTCCGTTCCACCCCCTGACTGATCCTGTGGACAGTCCCCTTTACCCTTACCATCCGGACGGCAACCTATGATACAATGCATGCCGCATCCCCTTTACCCTGTTTCCTTTTTCGGTCTATGACTCGGTGTGCAGTCACACAATTGTACTTATATTTAGCTCCACAGTTGCACGATCGTGCCCCTGCGTGTTTCACTTCCTGTTTCTGATCTTTGACTCATTTCTTATCCGCATGTTCCAGTTCACCTATGACTCACCTCGAATGTGCCTTCCTTTTCTAGTATCACCCTTTGACCAGTTCCTTTCCGGTAGTACAAGTTATCATCCACTAATACACGTCCTCTCCTCTATATAAACTCGCTACCATGTATCTAGTTCCTTAACTTGAATCTACTTGGTTCTTGACCTCCTACTCCTAACAAGAGTAATCCCTTCAGCCTAGCCAGCTGTCTATACTCTACTTTCTTATCTGCTCATTGCGGATAAGTCTCTACTATCTTTTGCCCAGAGTTGCAAAATGGCCTGGAGTTGCAAATCACAATGTAGCACACTCAACTTTCACTTATTTCCTTAGCACAATGATTCTAGAGGATGATTGATCCATAGCTAACTGTGTGTATTTTTTATTCTATGAAAATAGACGAGAAGTGCTTGCGGCAGCGAAACACTGCTCAGAATGTGCACTTTCCATGCCAATCCATCAGAGTGAAACCACCACATGCACCAAAAAATTCGGGAATTTTACTAGTGGTTTCCCATTGCCTTCTAATATCATTCTAATTTTTTCAGACACAATAACTAAGTAGTGTTAAGAGACACAAATGTACTACCATCAAGATGCAATCTGTGACAAGAGGAGTGAGATTGTGTTCGGAGTCACAAATCGCTGCTCGGCAACTCGGCCAAAACTTGCACAATTCTGCAAAGTTAAACTGTCAGTCTTGTGGAGCCGGTCATATGCCCAAGAGGAAGTTACCCTCCCGGTTTTCTCAAAAACTTGAAGATAAAATTCATATGCCTGCTCTGTTCTACATGCTTCTTTGTCTCCTAACATTCATGCTGTTGCAACAGAGCATAAAGTCCCATATGACACCCTTCGTCGACGGTATCTTGGCAAGAATCAGCCATACCACAAGGCTCATATCAGGCAGCAGCTCCTTTCACCCGAATCAGAAACTGTACTCGTGGACTGGACTAAATTGCTCAGCTCCATGGGGCATCCACTCAGCAAGCACACAATTTGAAGCAAGGCAGCTGCATTGTGCCATGGCAAGTCTACGCCCTGCGAGAAGTGGGTCAGAGGCTTTCTCAAACATCATCTGGATATCTGCTTGGGGAAGCCATCAGCTCTGGACCTGAAACAGTGTCAAAGCTTTAACCGCACTGTTGTTGATCACCATTTTGAGCTTCTTAAGAAGCTTCTTGACAAAAAGGACATTCCCTGGGAAAACATGTATAACATGGATGAAAAGGGGTGTCAGCAGGGTGTGGAAGGAAGGTTTCACCAGAGAAGTACTTTGTACCTTGTGGTAAATACCCGAAGTATAAGATATGGAGCGGGAATTTGGAATTGGTCACAGTCATTGAGTGTGTTTCGGCAGATGGTGCGAGCATTGCACCAGGCTTTGTTTTTGCGGGAAAGTCCTATCACAAGAAGTGGTTCAGTGCACATAAAGATATCTGGTCAGTCAACATATATGCGAAGTCCGAAGATTAGAGATTAACTTGATATTTTTAGTGTGACAACTTCACCCAATGGCTGGACCAATGACTTCATATGCACGAAGTGGTTCGAAGAATGCTTTATCCCACAAGCCACCACTCGCAACACCTTGGGTAAACCAATACTCCTTATCTACAATGGTCATGGATCACACGTCACACCAGAGATGCGATGTCTGGCAGTCGAGCACAACATTGAGCTGTTCTGTCTTCCCCGCACACCACTCATGAGCTGCAACCATTGGATGTCGGTGTTTTTGGCCCCCTCTAATATGTGTGTGGTACAAACACTGTGAGGATGTGCTGGATCAAACTGGTGAAGAGATGGCTCGTGCTGATTTTGTCAATGAGTATATGGCAGCACGTGAGAAGGTGTTCACAACAGAGATCATTTCGAAGGTGTGGAAGAACAGCGGAATTCGGCCGTTTAATCCCAGCATTTTCACCAATCGAGATTTTGCCCCAAGCATGGCTACATCCACTGAAGCCAGTGTCCCTGCCTCCTACCCCATACAGTGAAGCCAGCTTCCAGCTCATCCTCCAAACATGGATGCTGATTCACTGCAGGATGACTCAGACAGTGAATCAGACAGCAACTCGAGCACGGACTCAAGTACTAGTAGTGATGACGATGAGTCCGACAGTACAGATGATGGGAGCGAGGACGAGGCATCTGACAGCAACTTTCCTCTGGTCAACTTGACTGGCACCTCCTTTGTGCTACCCACACAACATACTATATCTACCCCTTCCCTTGACACTCCATCAAACTCTTGCCTACAATGGCCTGCTACACAGCTGCAATCAGCGCAATATGTCTCAAGACTCTGACATCTCCATTCTTCAAGACCAAGTGAGGGAGCTAGAATCGCAGGTTCATGCCGCAGAATCACAGGTCTGCGCTGCAGAAGCACATTGCACAATGGCGTTAAGCGAGGTCGACAGCTATGAAGAAAAAATTACATTCACGTGCTGGAAAGAAAAAGACTCGAGCTCTCAATATCAACACATGCTGGTTAACATCAGCTCAAGGACTCAAAGAATGTGAGGAGCAGGAGACGGCAAAAGAGACAGCCCTGAAGAAGAAGGAGGAAGCGAAGGAACGTGCAGCAGCCAGGAAGGCAGTGTGGGCAGCATGACAGGCAGCGCAGGGCACTAGCACTTGTTTTACGGGCTCTTTTTCCACCAAGAACAAGGATGATCTTATTGATATTGCAGGTGCCCTCCAAATTTCCAGTGCGGGGACCAAACCGGAGCTCTTGAAAGCCATCAAAGAATACTTCGAGTCACATCCAGAACTCAAGAATAATGATTGTTTTGCAGGCCTTTTCACTGGCTGCTCTTGCACTGGACAAAAACAGACCTTTAATGAAGGTCCTTCTGACGAAAATGATCAGAATGTCCCCCCTGCCATGTGTCCTTGTCTTGAGATCACTCCTTCCAATTCTGCCATTACTTCATCGCATGTTGGACCATCTTACGGAGTGCTGGTTGCTTCATCTTCCCACAATATTCTCTCAAGCATTCCTCCCACTTCAGGACCCATTTTAGCCACTTCTTCGCTGCACAATACCTTTCCTCCACATTCCCACTCATCTGCATACAATACCAGCAACACGAGCGGCGCATATAATCCTCTATTACATTCATACTTGCACAGTAATGTACCATCCGGTTCTCAAACTGGTGGCTACTTTTCAGCTTACTCGACTACTGCTACAGTACGCGCAACACTTTTTCGACTCCTCCGCACCACATTTTTTGAACTTCAGAGCCCCGTCAGATATTTCCCAAATACTTACTAGGTTAAAAAGCCACGTAGTCTAACGTTTTCGAATTAAGCGCCCATGTTTCAAAATGTGGACCGATTTAATTTTTTTTTGTTTGCCTGTTAGTCCATTTGCCCCATACACGACAGTTATGCCACGCCCCAACAAAGCTGCCGCACAAGCCAGAGCGAAGCGACAGGCTGGCCAGTCAATGTTTCTACCTGCGAAGGCTGTCTCCGATTCTGGTGAATCAATGTATGATTCAGGCGAAGAAGAAGTCTGGTCAGCTGCAGAATCTGATGCAGAAGAATGAGATGAATCACCAGAAAACATCATGTCCTTGCAAAAACTTTATGCTGTCTTTTTGCCACTACGTCTAAAGCAACACAACGTGCCGCAGGCCAAAAAATGACAGGGTCCCAACCGAAGTGTTATTTATCAGAAGGACTCTCATACAAGTAACTGGCGGAAGAAGAACTATTGGAAAGGGGCATCAAAAGGATGTCAGAAACTGGACTCGTTCTTTTCCATGAGTCATCAACTTCAAAACTCACCAAATAGATAGGAAACTAAGTGACATGCAGAAAAAACGGACCCGCACACCATCCCTGGATTTACAACTCATGTCCGAGAATGAGATGATGGATGAAACATTGGAGGAAGATTTTGGACTTGCCTTTGACATCGAGATGGGTCTTGAATTTGATGTCTTTTGTATGGAGCAGCTTGAGAATGAATTGTCCATTGGAGAGCCCCAGCTTCATATGCCCGACAATGAGACAAACGATGATTTCTGGGTATGTCCTGTACAGTACAAACCCACAAACCTTCAAGTTGCTCACAATGATGGAGAAGAAGAATTGGACCATGACGAGTCCGAATCAGTCATCAATTCAGAAGCACAAGTCACTGAAGCACCTGAAATCACTGCTGCATGAGAGCTTATAGACGAGGACGAGGACGAGCCTGCTCCCGACATCTTCCAGATCGTAAAATCGTGTCTGGAAGATCTTAAAAAGTTAGATATGCCAGCAGCATGAAGAGTCAAGATGGTGATGCATCTTACTGCAGTTACCCAATATGTGCAGCTCCAGGAGAGATTCTGCCGCAATCTAAATTGCAAGTGGCCCTGTCTCAATGCCAGTCTGGCTATTGCACGTCGGATGGGAAAAGCAGATGGTGCATACTTTGCATGTCAGATCCGTCACCATGAAAACTATCTCTTGTGCCATCGTCGTCTCCCGCTCACGAAAAAAGGTGCCAAACATGGCCAATATACACTCCTGGAAAATGAATCAGTCCTGCATGGTGTTCGAAGATACTTGGCTGCTCAGAGCCTGGGCACCATCACCCCTCGAGAATTCTGCTGTCATGTCAACAAGGTCATTCTTCCGGCCTTGGATTTATCTGAGAAAAAGAGCTGTATTTGTGAACGGACAGCTATCAATTGGTTGAAGAAACTCGGTTATAGCTGTAAAGATGTCAAGAAGGGGGTTTACCATGATGGTCACGAACGCCCTGATGTCATCGAGGCACGCAAAAAGTTCCTGGATCAGATGGAAGAATATGAACGGTGAGTTTCCGCAGGTTTCCGCACATCAATACTTATTCACACCACAGTAAAGTTTTATGTGCAAATATGACGATGAAACTCTGGAGCCGATTCCACTGATCCTGAGGCCAGGAGAGAAAGAATACATACTTCTCACACACGATGAGTGCACTGTCAGCACCAATGATCACGCCCATCGGGTGTGGTTGAAAGACAACCAGCAACCATTAAAGACAAAAGGGAATGGCCAAGGAATTCACATATCAGACTAGATCTATGAACCAACAGGTCGGCTCATGCTCTCGCAAGAACAGATTGCACAACAACTGCAATTGCTTCCAGAAGCTCGACTCAAAGCAATGGATGCTCGCAAAATCATATATCCTGGTAAAAATCACGATGCGTGGTGGGACCTTGCCCAACTCATGGACCAGACGAAAGTTGCAGTTGATATTTTCGAGTACCTACATCCTGAGAAAGTCGGTATCTGGCTTTTTGATTGCTCCTCCGCACACGAAGGTCTTGCGGTTGATGCACTCAATGTCAACAATATGAATGTTAACCCGGGTGGAAAACAGCGGGTGATGTGAGACACAATCATCCCCCTTACCAATCCACCTCCGAAACCAGGCCAGCTCGATACACGAGGGATGCCTCAACAGTTGGTGTACCTGACACCCACCCTGATCTTCAATTGCGAGGAAAACCAAAAGGTATGAAGGCAGTACTTCAAGAGCGCGAATCTGTTTGGCAGGAGTTGAGCTTGCAATGTCACGGAAAAGTTGTGGGAAAGTGCAGGAGCTGCCAGACATCACAGGTGAAGAAAGATGCTGAGAGGCGAGTTGCTGCGGCTGAGGCAATGGGGCAAGAAGACACATTGTCAGATAATGACATATCCCAAGCCGAGGAGGTCGAGACAGCACCAGAAAGTGAGTGGTGCTGTATGTATTGTGCGCTGTCATTGCAAGAGGACTTTGCCACCGAAAAGCCGATGATACAACATTATATCAAGAGCTGTGGGCATGTTTGTATGTTCTTACCGTGAGTTTAATTGTTGTTTTTCTTCATATTCATATCACACTAACCCACGGACCATTCAGGTTATTGCAAAGCATCAGACGGAAAATTCACGACTGCGAAAGTCCTGGTTCCACAGTGTCTTGATATGTGTGAGACCTTGACTATCCGTCGGTTTTTTCGTAAAATGTGGCGCTATATGGATGCATATCGGTGAGTTTTCCGTTGCCCTGTATCTGATCCTGTTCAATTTTCTGATTTTACTCTTCGCCACGCTACGTGTCACAGAAAAGGACTTGATTCACGTCAAACAGCCTTCGCAGTGCACAAATACAAGTCTCACCGTCGTGTAGGACTCCCGAACGAAATAATTGCATTGATGGAGTCTTAGATACCTCATAGAGCCTTCATACATCCCTCAAAATACTGTTTACACTCACCCGAAGACCCTACAGGCCTCTATCAGCGCTAAAATGCAGTTTTTGAAGGCATGTTTCAATTTTTGATGACGAAAAATTCAAACTTCAGAATTGTGTCTATTTGTTCAGCAGGTCATGTTCTACATATGAAACTGAGTCTATTACACTACTTTACATTAAAAACAATGGAGTTTTGAAGTTACAGTAGCCTATTTGTGTTGAACGTGTTTGACATGCTGAAAAAGGTATGCGTGTACTGTAGTCAACACCAGTCATTCCCTCTATAATCATTCCTGCACCATATTCATATATTATACCTATCTATATAAGACCTTACAGTATATACACGTACTTAAAATCCAAGTCTCAGCGCTGCGCGAAACCTTTGGAATCCTTGAACAGCACTCATCAATTGCGCTTGATGGCGTCGGAGAGTCAAAATGGCAGTGTGACATGGTGTGACGCGAGGACTTTTGTGTGGTGAGAAATTTTGCAACTCTGTGCTCAAACACTGTTTTGCACCAGCTTCTCTCTGGCAATGTAGCCTCGACATATTTCTCTATTTGTTTTCACATAGCCTTACAGTATGTACTGAACCATACCTGCTCATGTTTTTTCCTTACTCTAATGTTGTGTAGTTGTTGTGTTATAAAAAACGAGTCAAAAGTTTTGCAACTCTGGGCAAGAGATAGTAGTCTCAATCTTTACTCACCAACTTCGTCGTTGAGCAAAGCCCCTGTTATTAGTCGGACTTCTGTCCTTCTATTAACGCAGATCTTACGATTAACCTTCGGGTGTCGTAAGCCTTGGCAGATACACTTATCGTCGAGCCCCACTTGACATAAGCTACCCGATTTGGACATAGGCATTAAATCTTACTTGCCAATAGTGCTGCCGTGGTCCAGTCCAGAACCATGGTTCAAATCGGACTTTTGGTCCGGTTCTCTGTGGTTTGGTCCATGGTTCTCACATCAGCCAGAACCAGACCGGAAAACAGTTCTCGGTTCTAGGTCTTCCCGAATGGTCCCGTTCTGGTTCGGCAAGGCCGAACCATTCTGAACCATTATCGACTTCGACTTCAACTGCGACTGCAACAAAGTTGGTCTCCACATCAAACTGCTGTCTTCGGGATTTGCACTATTGGTTAATCAGGCTACCTTCAGCCTTTTCAAGGTAAGTACTAATCAATCAATTTCTCACATGACTTTCTATCTCTCTTTTTCAAGGCACCTTTGATTTGCGTCCCACCAATCATCCAGACTGAACCATCACTCAGCTCCATCTTGCCGTCGCCCACCCACAAATTACAGGTATGCGACCCCCATCACGAACTCACCTCATATCTTACTTCGCCGTTAGAAGAGACAGATGATGTCATCGCATGGTGGGGGGTAAGTTGTTTTTTTATTCACACATTCTCAACTGACATTATTCATTAGCTACACTCGCTACAATATCTGACACTCACTAGTATTGCCCACGATTATCTACCGATTCAAGGTAGTGCGGTTCCCTCTGAACGCACATTCTCTAGCGGGGGAATCACATCAACCTTGCGCCGCAATGCTCTTGGATCATCCACCTTCTCTGCTCTACAGTTAATGAAGGCCGCTTACCGTAATGGACATCTTTCAGCAGCTACAGAGGCAGAGGGGTATGCACAAATTTTATTAGACTAGTTACTCAATGTGTAGCTAGTATTTCGTCAATTATTTTTTGCTGTCCCTATAGAAAAATTTATGGTTCGGTTTGAGTTCGGACCACAAAAAAAACCAAACCGGACTGTTGAGAATGGTTCTCAACGGTCCAGTTCTGGGTTCGACAATTTCGCCAAACCAAACCATTGGTCCGGTTCTCGGTTCTTGTTGAAGACCCTCTGAACCGGACCGAACCGGACCACGGCAGCACTACTTGCCAAAGCCTCGCCAAGTAAGACCCCTAACCTTGGGCTAGCCCAAGGACGTCCTCAACCATTGACGACACACGCTCTATTTGAGCGTCACCAACAGATACTATCCAAGTCATAACATGGCACCTCTTTTTCCAGCTGACTATATTTTGGCCCATCCATCTATTGTACCTAATAATACCTCGGCCCACTCATCTCCATTGTATACTCCATTCACTCGGCCCATCCCTTTCAATTGGCTACACACTACACTTGGCCCACCCGTATATATAGGTACAATTTCAGCCATGGGCCCATGTGGGATGGCTCATCTTCCTTGGTACATTGTCACCCTTGGCTGCCCATCTGAGACAGGTTAGTTCACTGAAGGGGCTCAAAGTGTATCTCAGGCTAGCAGCATCATGCAAATGGCTTGAATTATTTTATGCTAAATGAATATACATACAAGCATCAGTAAAATACCACATTTCTTAAATTAACTTAATTCGAACTTATTTGACTTGGTTTGGCGCCCAAGTGCGTCAAGATGTTCAAGGCTTCGATTTGACTTGGATGGCAACTTGAGTGTCTTACCATCAAGCCGACAAAGACACTCAGACAATTAAAGTATTTTTAAGACAAATTTTGAACTTAAGCATTGCAAGAAAAATGAGTATATTAAGATGCCAGCGCGAAAGCATGGTGATCAATGAACCGATTTACGTAGAATCCTCGATATACATCCAGAGAATCGTAGAATCAAAGGCCGCGTGGTACGAGCTGAGTACCGAATATTGGGAGTAAGTGAGCGCCGCGAATGATACTGTCGATATGGATGATGGACAAATCGCGCGAGCCATCTTCATTGAAAGACGGTGCCACCATCCACATTCCTGTGAGCTCGTCTCGTTCCTCGGCGATGCGATGGAACCATTGAACGAGGGCACATGGGTATGTGTGACTGTTAGTGAAAGTAAAAGAAAAAAAACAGAATATTCGAACGACGTCCATGCTCAACATTCTGTCATGCCTATCGTCCGTGTTGACAAAGGCGCAGTCAAAGCGAGCTGGTCCCTTGCGCCACGAAGGCACAACACGAATGTGCTCACGGCGCATACCAGGGATTCCACTCGGATCACTGGGTGCGATAAATGTTGCAGCGGCTTGAATGAAATATCTTGATTGGTCCCGTGTAGGATGGACAGTCGCGAAGTGGGACGTCGGCAGAGAATGGTGGTTGTCCGCGTGTATTTGGTCGTACAGGAAGAGGCGAATGAGGGTCGGGAACGATGGGATGTCGAGTTCGTCTGCGAGATCAGCAACAGTACGGGCGCGTTTTCATTCTGAACGGTGTGTTACGAAAGAAGGTCACAGTGAGTAGAGGGTTGGATACGCACGAAAAGTCCGTGCTAATTGCACATCAGCAATGACATCCACGTTCATCTACAACACCCTGATCCTCGACATCGTCAAAGTCGTCACTCTCGATAGCAAAGGGATTGCTTCCTGCATGCGCTGGGTTCTGTTGGACCTCTGGGTCCTCCATCGTCGTTGTCGATATATAAGGGATTCTCAACTAGAAATTCAGTGAGTAAAATGCAATTAAAATAAAACAGACCCACGTACCAGATGAATTGTAGTAGCTGAGGCACAAGACCCTTTTGAGCATGCCGCGCGTTTGTGAAATCAACTCTTGCTGCAGCGACTTTGTCCAGGCACTGATTGGTTAAGGAGCATCTGGCTGAGCGCGTTGTACTTGCTTGAACGTCGCCATGGTTGCTTTACCGCCTTGATATGTTTGGATTCCGTGATTGACGAGCAGAGGCCATTCGGAGCACCGAACATTCGGATGAGAAGCTCGTAGTGGATGAGAGAGTGTTGTCGGGGTAGGGGAAATGTCGAAGCGGACACCAGTAGTCTGGAAAATAGTCCGGTAAGTATGAAAACGCCCAAGGGCATCTTTCAGGCTGCGAGAGTGTCGTCTGTCACTACGTTCGCGCGCATGATGTAGCAGAACTCTAGCAAGGCTCGAAATGCCCGAACCATATCATCTGGTACGTGGCCCTCGATTGCTGGTAGATAGACCTAGATAACAGCTGTGTAAATGTGATAAACGCGAGATAGTGAATGAAAATGTACCTTCATCAAAGCTTTGGAGTCGTCACCTGTCCATTGCGAGAATCCACGGCCTTGTGGAAAGCGTCGTAGGCCAGGGAAGGAAGCGGCACGGATAGCAATTCTAGTGTATTGTCAGTATCACAACAGGCAGCGGCAGATTGAAAATACCTTCGGTCAATATCATCTAAAATTGCCTTAGCGCGTGTTTTGCCGTGCGTGAGTTCGAGGTATTGACCCACCCATTCAACAAGGTGATCCTTGAAGGTTCCTTTGATGAGCTGGTGCAGTATGTCGGGGGCAAGGAGCTTGTGAATGTCGGCACGAGGAAAGTCGTTGGTGAAGGGCTATGGAGTGCAACTGTTAGTTCAACAATGCACAAATGATATGGGGGGAAACATACCACTAACTCGCCAATGATACCATACTCATCCCAAAGTATACCAAAATCAACAGAATCCACAAGCGCATCAGTATGTTCGCGTGACCGAGAAACACCTCCTTCATCAAGATTTGAGGGAAATGCAAGGCATCTGCGAATATAAATGAGACTTTGCATAAAATCAGAGAGAACTAGGGAGGGGGGGGCATACACGGCAGAAACTTCAACAACACTGCGCGCGAAACTTCGACAACACCGCGCGCACAAACAGGCGGTGTCACAATGATCCCTACTGCCCCTTGAGGGTCATCCACGCGTGAAACTTCGATAACACCGCGCGTGAAACTTCGATAACACCGCGCGTGAAACTTCGATAACACCGCGCGTGAAACTTCGATAACACCGCGCGTGAAACTTCGATAACACCGCGCGTGAAACTTCGATAACACCGCGCGTGAAACTTCGATAACACCGCGCGTGAAACTTCGACAACACTGCGCGCGCAAACAGGCGGTGTCCCAATGATCCCTACTGCCCCTTGAGGGTCATGAAGGCGGACACAAACAGGCGGTGTCCCGAGGATCTCTGGATAGGCGAAATCAGAGAGAACTAGGGAGGGGGGGGGTCATATACGGCAGAAACTTCGACAACACCGCGCGCGAAACTTCGACAACACCGTGCGCACAAACAGGCGGTGTCCTGAGGATTTCTGCTGCCCCTTAGGGGTCATGAAGGCGGACACAAACAGGCAGTGTCCCGAGGATCTCTGGTAGCCACTTACCTTCCACACCAATCTTTGACCATGCATGCCAATACTACCTGCTCTTCATAGTCTGCAATGTAGGGTCCAAGGCCATATATAACGCACCGGTAGTGTCCGTCGCCACACCGTGTGACTTCTGGAGTCGTCATTCCAGGTTTGAGATTGGCGAAGATCCTCGACAACGAGGAGTGAAACAATTGCTTCTTGAACTTGCGGTATCCAAGTTCATCTGCATTTTTTTTTCCGCTGCATATAACAGTGTAAGCTTCAAAGTAGATTAGGAGAGAATCAGGTACATACTCTTAGGGATCGCCAAAAATCCAACCAGAACCAATGCATTGCGATGCGCGCCCGGACATTATTGTGAACGTTCCCAATCGAGAGATATAGAGGGTAGTA
>NW_024542384.1:0-17868 GCF_016758785.1 Suillus bovinus | reverse complement strand
TTCCATTCGTTTTCCTTCATTTATTGCCATGCATTTCAATCTGACTCGCATTTCAGCTTTCTTCTGCGAAACCCCGTTTCCTCTCTCGTGTTATTTTGCCTGGAGAGACGACAAAGTCTCGTGAAGGAAAGGCCGATATCGAAGACTTTCTCCTCCTTGAGCGCTGCACTCGTGACACCGTCATCCTCGCTCTTGGTGGAGGTGTCATCGGTGATCTTGTTGGTTTGTTGTGCTGCGACCTTGTGAGTGAACCATCTAGACTTCCTTGCAAGTTATCCATCACGATCCATCTTTCTGCATGATTCCCGTCTCATCCTCGATCTTCCTAATCCTTCCTGTGATGCGTTCTTCTCTGGCTACTGCTAACCTTCTTACAGCATGCGTGGCGTGCGATTTGTCCAGATCCCCACCACACTTCTTGCAATGGTGGATTCCTCCGTGGGCGGAAAAACCGCCATCGACACCCCTGCTGGCAAGAACCTCATCGGCGCATTTTGGCAGCCCGAATACATATTCATTGATGCTGCATTCCTCGAAACCCTTCCAGAGCGTGAGTTTAGCAATGGTATGGCCGAGGTCGTCAAGGTGCGCTTGTTTCTAGCTTCCTAAAGTCCATTCATAACGTGCCCCTAAAGACCGCAGCTATATGGGATGAAACCGAATTCGCTTCCCTCGAAAATAACGCTCAATTGATCTACAATGCTATTCGCACGCCTTCCACAGGCTCTGCAGGTCGTCACATCAGCACGCGCTCTACCTCTCAATCTCTCCTCCTCTCCGTTATCCGAGGTAGTATCTATGTTAAATCCCATATCGTCACTATCGATGAGCGCGAGACCGGACTCCGTAACCTTGTCAACTTTGGACATACAATTGGCCACGCCATCGAAGCTGTTCTCACGCCACATATGCTCCACGGAGAATGCGTCAGTATCGGTATGATGTTTGAGGCGGAAGTCGCTCGGGGGATGGGCGTATTGAAGCAGGTGGCTGTTGGAAGACTCGTGAGGTGTCTGAGAGCGTATGGGTTGCCTGTAAGCTTGGCAGATCAGAGAGTAAGCAGATGTCCTGGCGCTCGCGACCTTAGTGTCGACAGGCTCCTGGATATCATGCGCGTTGACAAGAAAAACTCCGGCCCTCAGAAGAAAGTGGTCATCCTCTCCCGCATTGGAGCCACATACGAGCAGAAAGCGACAGCCGTTGACGATGCCCTTATTGCCAAGGCGCTTTCAGAGGCTGTTACAGTTAAGGTCGATCTCAGTGCTACTTTACCGGGAACACAACATGTGAAGATGGCGACACCAGGCAGCAAGAGTATCTCTAATCGTGCCCTAGTACTGGCCGCGCTTGCGCAGGGCACGTGCAAGTTGAAGAATTTATTACATTCGGATGATACACAAGTGATGATGGCGGCATTGCAAGAGCTCAAGGTCTTGCTGTTTCATCTCCATCCATCGTTGCTGTTGCTAACTCGTTTTGCGTAGGGCGCTTCGTTTGCGTGGGAAGACGGGGGTGAAACACTGGTGGTTACAGGTGGCGCAGGAGCTCTTCAAGTCCCTACAGCAGGACAGGAAATTTACCTTGGGAATGCAGGCACCGCTGCACGCTTCCTCACCACTGTCTGCACGCTCGTGTCTCCCTCCACCGCTGCCAATGCGGGGACTGCCACTGTCATCACAGGCAATGCTCGCATGAAACAGCGGCCTATTGGCCCTCTCGTAGATGCGCTGCGCGCCAACGGATCTGAAATTACCTACAATGAATCCGAGGGCTGCTTGCCACTAAGCATTGCGCCAAAAGGACTCCAAGGCGGCGTGATCCGTCTCGCAGCGAGCGTGTCTAGCCAGTACGTAAGCAGCATCCTTCTCTGCGCGCCGTATGCGAGGGAGGCGGTAACTCTCGAACTCGTGGGCGGCGCTGTAATTTCACAACCATACATCGACATGACAATTGCGATGATGCGCACATTCGGAGTGATTGTCACGCGCGACCCGGGACCGATATCTACCGAATTCCTCAGGGCATATACATGAACCCTGCCCACTACGCAATTGAAAGCGACGCGAGTAGCGCGACGTATCCGCTTGCTATTGCTGCCATCACGGGGACAACGTGCACGCTCGAGAACATCGGAAGCGAAAGTTTGCAGGGTGATGCTCGCTTCGCCGTAGATGTACTTGCACGCATGGGGTGCGAGGTGGTGCAGACTGCAAATGAAACGACCGTCACTGGTCCGAAGAGGGGCGAGCTGAAAGCGATTGGAGAGGTGGATATGGAACCAATGACGGACGCATTTTTGACAGCGTGCGCCCTTGCTGCCGTTGCGCAGGGCGGGGAGGGGAACACGACGAAGATTGTTGGGATTGCGAACCAGAGTGAAGGAGTGCAATCGCATCAAGGCGATGATTGATCAATTGGGTGGGTGCTTTGATTGTGTCTAATCGCTGTTCACTCACCCTCATGACTGACTGAACCTTCATAGCCAAATTTGGTGTGCAGACCAAAGAATTGGATGATGGACTTGAGGTATATGGTCGCCCATTCAATACCCTGACCCGTGGCGCGAGCGTACACTGCTATGACGACCACCGTGTCGCGATGGCGTTTAGCGTCTTGAGTACTATCGTACCCGACACAATCATCGAGGAGAAACGTTGCGTCGAAAAGACTTGGCCTAACTGGTGGGATGATTTGGAGAACAAGGTATGGGTCATATCTTTCTTCGCTCTCCCTCAAGCTTGGTCCTGATATATATATCCAGATAGGCATTAAAGTCGGGGGCATTGAGCTCCCACGCGCTGAGAGCTCTACCGCTGCTACTTTCGGAACACCCTCCCCTGCAGCCTCTGCATCTGTGATCCTCATTGGCATGCGCGGTTCAGGCAAGACACACGTCGGAACACTCGCGAGTGCTGCTCTCTCTCGCCAATTCATCGACGCAGACCATTACTTCGAAGCCAAACACAACATTGGCGTACGCGAGTTCGTACGTGCCAATGGGTGGCCTGCGTTCCGTGACGCAGAGACGGAGTGTTTGAAGCAGATTATTCAGGAAGCTGGAACGGGACACGTGATCAGTATGGGTGGAGGAATTGTGGAGACGCCTGAAGCTAGGAATATCTTGAAGAACTATGCAAAGACTGGCCCGGTCGTGCATGTCCTGAGGGACATCGAGGAGATTGTGGCCTACCTTGGTGAGGAAAGTGCACGTCCTGCGTACGGCGAGCCGATTACCGAGGTATTCAAACGACGGGAACCATGGTTTGTTGAATGCGCCAATTACGATTTCACCAACCATATAACCGTTGACGGCGGCGAGGCAACCAATGCAGAGCTCTCACGTTTCTTTAAGCACATTACAGGGCAGCCGAACCTCGCGGAGAATGTTGCCGCTGGGAAGCGTAGCTACTTCGTGGCACTCACCTATCCCGATGTGATGCCCGCTTTGCGTTACATGCCAGACCTCACGACGGGCGTCGATGCAGTAGAGTTGCGTGTGGACCTACTGCGCGCCCCTGACGCATTGAGCTCTATCCCTTCGCAGGCTTATGTTTCCGCACAGCTCGCTGCCTTACGCCGGACCACGAGTCTCCCGATCATATTCACTGTGCGCACGATCGGCCAAGGCGGTGTGTTTCCGGACAACTCGGAGAAAGACGCATTTGAGCTTCTTGGGCTTGCGCTGCGACTTGGAGTGGAGTATGTCGATGTGGAGATCTCTGCATCTGAGAAGCTCATTACAGAACTCGCCGCTCGCAAGGGATTCTCCCAAATCATCGCATCGTGGCACGACTGGAGTGGAAAGATGAAGTGGAATGAGGATGTGGTGAGAAGCAAGTACGCGCTTGCGAGCCGACTCGGGGACATTGTGAAGATTGTCGGAAAGGCGGACACATTGCAGGACAACTTTGCGTTGCATGATTTCGTTGCAAAGGCTAACCTGCAGCGAGGTGCGAAACCGATCATTGCGATCAACATGGGCGTGGAGGGTCAGATGTCACGTATACTGAATGCGACCCTGAGCCCCGTGACGCACCCCCTTCTCCCCTCGAAGGCAGCACCTGGGCAGCTTTCCTTTGCGCAGATTCAGAAAGCGCTGAACCTGTTGGGTCAGCTTCCTGCGAGACGCCACTTCTTGTTCGGAAATCCCATAGCTCATTCCATGTCCCCGACTCTCCACAACACTGGATTTGAGGTCCTCGGGCTTCCCCACACTTACGAGCTTCTGGAGACAGCTAATGTCGGTGAAGAGATCAAAGCCACCTTGGCTGCTCCTGACTTTGGAGGCGCCTCTGTTACCATTCCTTTCAAACTCGACGTCATACCCCTGCTTGACAAGCTTTCGCCAGCCGCTGAGGCTATTGGAGCTGTGAACACAATCATACCAGTAATCGAAGGAGGAAACCGCATCCTCTGCGGAGATAACACCGACTGGCTCGGCATTCGTGAATCCATCCGCTCTCGAGCGCCATCTATGGGTGCGCCTGCTGCTGCTCTCGTCATCGGTGCAGGAGGAACGGCCAGAGCTGCCATCTTTGCGCTTCAGTCCCTGGGAGCCCAGCGGATCTACGTGTTCAACCGGACAGCAAGTAAGGCGCAGGTGCTCGTCGAAGCATTCCCCGATGCCCCCGTCAAGCTGATCGAGACGCTTGACGCCTGGCCTGTTGAAGGGCCTGCACCAACCGTCATTGTATCCACTGTCCCAGCGAGTGCGACAACTACTGACAGCACTCTACCGGGGGCTGTACTTCTTCCTTCAGCGTTGTTTGACGCGACCGCGAATGGCGTAGTTGTAGATATGGCATACAAACCCGCCTCGACACCTCTTCTTATGCTCGCGCAGAGTGCAGCTCCCAAGTGGGCGAGGGTTATGGGGGTTGAGGTGCTGCTGGAGCAGGGCTATGCGCAATTTGAAAAATGGACAGGACGCAGGTGCCCGAAGCATATCGTGTCGAAGACTGTGTGGGAGAAATATTTTGCAATTGCCTAGGTTTTTGTGTCTGTTTAGATATTAAAAGGTTGTTGATTAGTTTGGTATCAATTTGTATGTTGTACGATCTACATGACTGTCGATGCAATTTATCGGTATCCAGTGTTTTCAGAGCTCCGAATTCTCTACTACGTGGAGGGAGGGTAGACTCGTAACCTGGCAGGCGAAGCGAGGAGTTTGAAATTTGGGAGATGCCGGTATGCCGTTTGGATAACATCACTTGTCAATTTTCGTTCGTACCGTGAAAAGTACAGTATCCTCTAAAATACAAAGTACAGCTGTATAGCCCATTTGCAATTCCCTGAATTACAGCCTGGATGTGTTAGGGTCTGAGGAAGAAGCTCGCAGCTTTCCTCGCCTACCACTGCTCGACTTGCGAATGCGAACCAGCCCATTGCATGACCAGCACTGCGGCACCAGCAGTCGGCACTCCAATTTGAAATGTATTTGAAACTCCGTCACGGCACATATCGGCAGGTGACATTTTGCGCGACTTCAACACTTTTAACGATCTCACTCAATTCTATTTCAATCGACCTCGCAATGACTTGATTAGAGTCATAATAATTATTGTGTCCAAGTAACTAGAAATACGAGTTTTGTGAAAGTGCCGACTTGTGGGTAGTGGGTATTCACAACACTGCCACATCTAAAAGAAGTGATCTCATCAGACTGTCACAACCGAATATTGGGTTTAATTTTATTTATTACTAAGCTAATGAGCCGTGTGATACCCAGCGTCGTTGCGAACGACGTGAAAATTTTTGTTTGAGTCTGACTCAAATATATTTCCACTCCAGGTGGGTGTGACGCGTACAGGTATTGGTAGCCGTGACCAGTACGATCTTTTCCACGTGTTAGCCTCCTTTGCTCCTATAGTGGAGTATCATTTACTTAGTGAGCTACTCGGGTTAGTTTTTGGTCTGCCCTCTTTCTAACTTCTCCCGTCGCTTCGCTAGGTATGCCTTTTGTTAGATTGTACTTGTGGCCCTCTTTCTAACTTTTCACGTCGCTTCGCTAGCTAATTTTGAGCAACTTCTTAAACTTTGTTTTCATCAGAAAATTCTTTCTTCATGTCAGACAATGGAGAGACGTCTCAAACCACTACCCTCGATGGAATATACGGAGGGTACGACAGACTTCTCCTGTGTTGAACAGTGCAACAAGCTCGTCAATGAATATCATCTTGGATGAAATGGAAAAGCCTGCACCATACTTGCAATCAGAGAAGTCTTACTCAAGTCACCGTCAGTTAGGAACGGAAACGATGTCGGCCAATCCCTTGAAGTTTTTATCGGAATGCTCGACAGTATCGATGCATCCAACTCCCAAGCAGCAGAACGGGGACGTGAGCATTGAGGGACTTACGAGGAAGAGGGAGCTCATAGAGAGAATAGGGGAAGTGCCAATGTTGAAGAGATTGAGGGTGGAAAAAGACAATCTAGAGCTGAGTCCAATTCCGAGAATGATGATGAGCCCTCCTTCAAGCGAACCAAAACCGTCAATTCAACCAAGTTCCCTTGGTCTCAAAAGCGTGTTTCAGTGCTTGCCTCTTTGCTGCAGGATATCAGAGAAACCTATCAGCAGCTTGAGAACTTCGCCGCTGACCCAAAGAGTGTCGTCAATGACATCTTGTCTACACCGGGATGTCCGCCTTTCCCGCCAAGCGAATGGCTCAACATTGTACCCTGGAAATACGTCGACCTATCCAAAGTCCTCGATTCAGCACACACAACTGAACTTGACCCGAAGAAAACCCACGTCATTGATGATGAGATTGAGCTCGCTCTCCAAGTCTCTAAATCTTCAGGAGGAATCAAAACATCGTCGGACCATAATATCGCCTTCTCCATGTACATTGAGGCCATCTCTTTCATTTTCCCGCAATGATGAGAAGAGTTCACACAGTATAACACCTACATTAGCCAACTCTTTCACGCCATGGAAGTCCGACTTCACTCATGAGTCATCAAATTTGACTGGTCTGTCAGAAATCAAATGGCCATGCAAAGAAACTTACGCCTCAATGATTATTCCCAATTTGAACATCTCAGGACGACCTTCCTCACCTCCTTTGGCGTTGGTGCCAATTCCTCCTCATCCACATCTAGTTCCGGGGGAAGATCGAATAGGCGAGAAGGAGTTGGAGGAAGGGATGATCCCTGTCATAAATGGAATCGAGGAACCTGTACAAAGGCCGACGGCAAGTGTAGGTTCGCTCACTGCTGTGACTGGAGAGGATGTAGAGGTTTCCATCGGAAGATGGAGTGTCCGAACAAGGGACCTAAATGAAAATATTGCAATTGGTCAGTGTTTTAAACACAAAGGAGTATGGGGAGAAGGAGTTTCTGGTTGCAGCCGTACCGCTCTTTGGACAGAGTCAGCAGCTCCTATGCCACGTCCTCCTGCATGTGAATTCCTGAATATGGAGGCCCTAAACACCATTCATCATAATCCTGCTTTGTTTAAAGTCGACACTCCTATTAAAGTTGACATTTTCGAATCTCTTCTGTCAGATCATCCTAACCAGCTGTTCGTTCGTTCAGTCTGCACTGGACTTCGCGAAGGTTTCTGGCCTTTTGCTGATACTCACCCCAATGACTGGCCACTTATATACAACAATTCTGACAGACCTCCGAAGACAGATGCCGAAAGGAACTTTCTGCAAGAGCAGATTGAGAAAGAGGTTGCAGTTGAGCGATATTCCGAAGTGTTCGGTCCAGACCTGCTACCGGGAATGTACAGCATGCCTATTCATGCTGTACCTAAACCGGGTACCAACAAGCACAGGCTGGTCACGGACCACAGTACGGGAAAGTATTCGCTTAATTCGATGATCACTCATGACAACATTGCCGGCGTCACCTTAGACAATGTCCATGATTTGGCAAATGGTTTGCGTGTGTTTAGATGCAATCGACCTCATGCTGTTCTTAATCTCTGGAAGGCTGATGTGTCCGAGGCTTACCGTCACATGCCTATGCACCCTCTGTGGCAGATTAAGCAAATTGTTAGTTTTCAAGGTCGTTGTTATGTTGATCGAAGAAACATATTCGGAGGGAGAGCTTCACAGCGCATCTATCACACTTTCATGGCTTTAGTCATCTGGATTGCGATTTTCAAGATTCTCATTCATTTCCTCTATATATACATCAACAACTCTTTCTCTTTCAAAGACAAACACAGTCTAGAGCTCTACTCTCCGTACCAAAAGGTTCTTCCTTCAAACCTTGTCAAACTCCTTCGACTCTGGGACACTATCGGTTTACCACATGAGGAGAAGAAGCAAGTGCTTGGGCTGGAGCTACCCATCATTGGTTTTGATGTTGATCCCAATCTTATGCGCGAGTGCATGTCACCTGACTCCCGCACTCGTCTTATCCAAGAACTGTCAGATTTCGCTCAACGAGGTTCGCGAAGGTCTCTTTGAGACTTTCAGCGTTTAGCTGGTTGGCTTAACTGGGCTCTCAATGTCTACCCACTTCTTCAGCCTGGTCTTTCAGCTCTTTACGCAAAGACTTCAGGTAAACTCGTTTCGAAAGCTCTTCTTTGGGTCAATAGGGACGTTGTTCGGGAGCTTTCTTGGGTAATTAACCATCTGCGTGCGGCTGAAGGAATCTTTTTCTTCAAATCCGTCACTTGGAACTTTGCGCAACTTTCGGATGATGTTCTGAGAGTTTACACTGACGCATCAGGGTCTGGTCTGGCTTTTTGGTATCCTTCTCTCAACACCGGATTTCAATCGTCCTTACCTGGAATTGCGCCAACCAATACAATCTTCTTTTTTAAAGCTTTGACCATCACTGCCGCCTTACTTGATTCAGTAGGGCGTTTGAAACCCAATCAGTGGGTTGCCATCTTCACTGACAACCTTAACTCTGTATCCATGTTCAACTCCCTTGCGGCTCTGCCCCCTTACAACTGGCTCCTTATGACGGCAGTGGACTCTATCTTGGCGGCTCAGGTTGATTTTCGCATTTTCTTCATTTTGGGCATGGACAACATGGTCGCTGACCATTTATCGCACTGGAAGAATGCTGAGGCCCAAAATGCCTCACCTGGATTAACTATCCTCCCTTTTGAACCCCCTCGAAATACGCTGGGGGTGGTCCAAAAATGATTCTGGTATCAGGAAGGGCCAGACAACCCAACAGGGTTTCTTGGTCCCTGGAGCGTCTCATCTTTGAGCGCTCGGTTTTGCTAGGATTGGCCCTCGAAAACAGCACTAATCATGCTTACTCATCGCACCTCAATTCTTATGTTGCATTCTGCAACATGCACCATCTCCCCATTGACCCTTCTCCCGATACTCTCTCCTACTTCATTACGTTCATGTTGCATCATATACAACCTCGTTCAGTTGAAGCTTATCTCTCCGGAATCGTTAATCAATTGAAACCTCACTTCCCTCATGTCTGACAATCCAGGCACTCTCTCTTAGTTAAATGCACTCTGCAAGGTGCGCTTCGATGTTTAGGAAGACTGGTTATATGCAAAGAGCCTATTTTGCATGATGATTTATCGCACGTATTACACTCACTATCACATCCTTTAACTCACAATGACCTTTTGTGGGTTACTCTACTTCACTGCGGCTTTTACGGTCTTCTACGTCTGGGCGAACTCGTAGCATCCGACGATCGCTCCATCAGAGATCTTGTGAAGTTTTCTCTTCACACCTCCGTTCAAGTCTCCGACACGGATTTCTCTTTCTTCATCCAACGTGACAAGACGGATATGTGGTATGAAGGAAATAGGGTGGTCATTCAGCATGTGCTGATTGGCTCTGATCCTTTTCCTCTCTTTACGTGTTTCCTTGTTGCGTGTGACTCAAAATTCCCTTTGCACCCTTTTCTTTGGTTGCGAAAGAATGGGAAACCACTGACGCGTTCTTGGTTCATCCGATGTCTTCGGATGTTTTTTCCTGACAGCGTTTCAGGTCACTCAATGCACGCTGGCGGAGCTACCTCTCTGGCTGCTGCAGGAGTATCCCCAGAGCACATTTGTGCTATTGGTCGTTGGACTTCAGGCACCTGGGAACACTACGTGCGTAAAAATTCGACGCTGTTGCAAGTGTTGCTCTTCAACAGTCGTGCTATCCACAATCCGCCTTTTGCTGATGCTGATATTTAGTTAGTCCGTGCATATGTATTTATTACCTTTCTTTCTTTCTTTCTTTCTTCTCCCTCCCTTCCCTCCCATTTTCCATAGTCATATAGCGGTCGTACCTCCAGTTTTTTACCTTGTTCAGGGCTCAGATACTTATCTGCGACATCATACTGTTAGTCATCAATAACAGCCAGCTCCTCGGCATGATGAGGAGCCAATTTTGGCTACACCAGTGTTCAAATGCCAATACAGGCTTCACCGTGATGTTGTGAGCACAAATCCATGCTTTGACAGTGATCTGACTCTTCAGCCAACATGTGCTGTATCTTGTAAATGAGGAAGTGCAGAGAACACTGCAATTGTTACTGCTCTCCATCTCATCGCCAGGTATCTTGCCAATTCTTCATATAAACGGTAATGTCAAATCATGGTTTCCACTTGAAAAAAGTATTGTGCTCACATTCCAATGTCAAAGATAAAGAATAAGTTGGGTCATGACACAGAAAAATCAATAATATTTGTATGTTTACAACTCAAAATGCAACTCACGAAATACGACTGACTCTGCACATGGAAATTCTTAGGTCTTTGTGATGTTATGCACCTTGGCATCTGCTATTTCTCTACCGCACAGCATTCAGCTGCCTGCTGCCAAAGCTCACTATTGTAGTTGAGTGTGCCGTGGCTACACACTCTGAGAAGGACATTATTGTGAAGCTTGGAACCTTGATGGAGGTTTATCGCTACACATGCGATGTCATTTTTTCTGGTGGAGACGCGCCAGTGCTTACATTATGCTGACAAACTAGGTATACAAAGGATGCGTGGAAGATTTATGATCTGTAGATTGATGCGCGCACGATACTTGAAAGCAGTGGATCGCAATTCACGGAGTCCACAGGTATATTTTGTATGGTGAAGAAATCATAAACACTTGCCTTTTTTCAACTTGTTGTCAGGGAAGAATACATGTCCACAAGCATGCTTTGTCTACCACTTCTCCACATGTTGTGAGTTAAAAACTTAGCACTTTCCTCTCCTTCACTTCTCTACGTCTCGTCTCTTTCCTTCTACACTTCATCTTAGTCACTTGATATTACTTTACTTGTTCAGATCATTGATATGTCTATGTGAGTCTACCAATGTATCAAGTCGGTGTATTTGTGTGCTAACAATGCCTTCCGCGTTTCGTGCCTCATACAACAGTGTTCAGATGTCATTTGATAGGTTGGTGTTTGCTCTCGAGTCGAATGGCGCGGTTCATCTTAGCCAGTCTATTGTTCCGTGTTCTGTACCTAGAATCGAACCTGAAGCCGTTGGTAACATGGTCTCAGACAATGTCCGAGATCTGGCTCATCCGACGATGTGGCTGCCATGCAGGCTGAGTATGTGCTTATGCTTCAAAACATCAACTCAAACTGCTGGCCTTTGGTAGATGGGCTGATACCTGCGCAGAATATGAACAACTGAAGGCGCAACAGCGGTATGCGGTACCCCAACTGAGTGACCACCATTGCCTCACTTATTTTTTAGGTCTATGGCTGTTCAGGGTGTCCAAGATCATGAGACGTCGTTTCCGACGTTGAACCAGTTCACCGCTCCAGTGGCTGGTCTCCTGCATTTTCCCCCGATGGGCCTGAACCAATACTATTCTCTGCAGCACACTGCCGCCCCTCAAGGATCGCTTGGAGGCCACGCATGGACCCAGCCTGGCTTTGGTGATGGTTTGTATACGAATGGACCTAGTTTTATTCAACATTACTTTCTAACCTAGAGCATTTGGTAGCAGCAGATCCCCGCTCGTATGGCTTCCAATTTCCATTCTCCCAAGAGCAAAATGCAGACTTACAGATGGGAGTGTCTACCCCCCTTGATGACGACATATATTACCAATACATACGCTGGCGCCATGATGGACACGACAACTGATGGTGACACTTTTTTGCCGTCCATGTTCGACTCTGACACTACAATGTATCTGAGTGATGGCACCGCCTTGGAGCCATCTTCCTCAACTTTTGATGGGCAGCAGTCGCCCAACCTTGTAAGCATAAAACTTGCCGATCCGGTGAATCCAAGGAAGACGGTTTGGATTATTCTCTTGCACCCACCATGCGCAAGCGCAGATGTTTGGACGATGAAGAAGGAGAAATTAGAGAGGGCAAGTTTGGTTTTCACAGACTAGCAGACACCAGTGCGGGTGATCATGGCTTGCCCCTGCTCATGACCCGAAGCCGGTCGATATTAGTTGCCGCAGGACCCATGATGCTGATGGTAATCTTCTTTGGATGAGGAGATTTGGGGCGATGGAACTCAATGATTCCTACTCTAGACACTCCGTAAAGTTACGAATGAACTACCCGCAGAGATGACTTGCATATGAGCATGCGATTGGACAGACCAGCCCTGCGGGCTGTTTGTAGAGATGAACAAGCTCCTCGTCGCAGATCACCTGTTGCATTGGCATGGTGTCAAATCAAAAGACACAGTTCTCTGTAAATTTGAGGGTTGCTCGAAGCCAGAGGCGATCTGTTATGATCCAACCCAATACACAAGGTACTAGATTGCTAAACAATAACCAGATAACTGGTAAGGTCAAGTTAGAGAATACATGATGTATCTACAGGTCTTATATACGAGTATTGAAGCGGAGCTACAATGTAAATGTCCAATAGGAATAATCATAGAGAAGTCATACGATGGAAGGTCGTGGAATGTGATGGAATGTTCTGTGATACATGAAGATGTGAAAGGTGCATATGTGAAAGGTGAAGGTATGAAAGGGTGAAAGGTGTCAGTGTGAAAGGTGACACTGTGACAAAGTGAAGTGGAGGGTAGGGAACCATAACATTACCCCCTTTCTAAACTCTGTTGTTCTCCTGAACAACTTCCAAGCCAGCCATCTACCGAGAAATTAGGTAGGTAAAAGTCCATAGTATCGTAAAAAAAAATAATTCTATGATAAGTCCATGTCCGAGTAGAAGTCGCCATTCTTCCTCATATGTGATACGTCGCTAGATGCTCCTCTCTTTATTTGTCAATCATGGCTCCTCCGCCATGTCCTTATGCTCCTTCAGAGCCTATTCTATTCTCCTCTATACCTCCATTCTAACTGTCTGTTAAGACAGCATCTTTTCCACAAGATGGTAAACTCCGTAAGAGTAACTAGAAATGAAGTTGGAAAGTTGTAAAAAGATTTCTATGTTTTTCTGATGTTTTTGTCATATTTATTCATTTTCAAAGTCCGAAATCAGGGTCAATTTGTTTCACCAGTTTTTCTTCTGGGTCCTGGGTCAATTTGTCATCGGTTTTCTTCCGGTCCTTAGGTTCAATTTCTTTCCTCGTAGTTTTATTCTACTTTAAGATCAATTTAATCACTAGTTTTCTTCTAGGTCAGATAGGCACTTCCTGTCATTGGGCGCCTGAGGTCAATTTGTCCCACAGTTTTATTCTGTTGTCCTTTCCCGTTTTGTTGTCTGGATATGTCTAATCTAGGGCTCAGAGGTGTATCTTTCAATGCATGTCCTTTGACTTCGCTCAGGGATCTTTTCTTGACTTCTACTGGTCAGACATTACTGTTTTTCATCGGTTTTCTTCTCTGGTTTTCATCGCTTTGGCATTACAACACCATCCTTGGAGAGGGTGAAACCTAGTTTGACTTTAGTTTGTTTGTTCATCAGTTGTCTCTGGTTCACGGTTTATAGTTCGTTCTCTACTGCATGTCATGCTAGACTTTGATAACCCAGGTCCTATACTGGGGTCGATTTTCGTAACTCAGATCGTAGACTGAGGTTCTTATGTAATCCTACATTTTTGTTGACCCAGGTCGCTTCCGGAGTTCTAATGTTGTCTACATTTTGTTAACCTGGGCCGCTACTGGGGTTCTAATGTTGTCTATGTTTTGTTAACCTGGGCTGCTACCAGGGTTCTTATGTCTGGTCGAAGTAGAGTGACTAATGTAGGGGGGCGTCAACTGCTACTTTTCATAATCATGGGAGGCATCATTGCCAATTCCCAAAGTGGGGCTACCACATCGTGTTCAGGTTTTCATCATCTAGGACCCTGGTCCTCATCAAGGTCAAGCGGCTAATGTAAAGCGCCAGCTATTTTCCTATCCATGTTTCATCATTCATATAACCTCCCTTCTAGGCCATTCCAATACCTCCATTCTAGGGATGAGGTTCGGCTGCACTAGTCGGTTGGTTGTAATTGTAGTTGGAGATGAAGATATGCACACTTTGCATTAGGGAATCTGATTCGCATTATCTTATTGTTACGACTTGGATGGTATCTGTTGGCGACGCTCAAACAGAGCGTGTGTCGTCAACGGTCGAGGACGTCCTTGGGCTAGCCCAAGGTTAGGGCTCTTACTTGGCGAGGCTTCGGCAAGTAAGATTTGACGCCTATGTCCGAATCGGGTAGCTTACGTCAGGCGGGTGCTAGACGATGAGCTGTATCAGCCAAGGCTTACGACACCCGAAGGTTAATCGTAAGATCGTCGTTAATTTAGAAGGACGGAAGTCCGACTAGTTAACAGGGGCTTTGCTCGTCGACGAAGTCGATGAGTAAAGGTCGAGACTATAGGCTTATCCGCGAAGAGCAGATAAGAAGATAGAATATAGACTGCTGGCTAGGCAGAAGGGATCACTCTGGTGAGAGTAGGAGGTCAAGAACCAAGTAGATTCAAGTTAAGGAATATGTTACATGGTAGCGAGTTTATATAGAGGATAGGAAGTGTATTAGTGGATGATAACTTGTACTACCAAGAGAAGTAAACGGTAAAGGGTATGACCATAAAAGGAAGGCACATTCGAGGTGAGACACGGGTGAGTCCTGAACATGCGGATAAGAAAGTGAGTCAAAGATCAGAATAAGAAGTGAAACGCGCAGGGGCATGATCGTACAGCTGCGGAGCTAAGTATAAGTCGCATGTGCGACTGCGCACCGAGTCAGAGATCAAGAAAGGAAAAAAGGGCAAAGGGTATGCATCGTGCATCATATCATAGGTTACCGTCCGGACGGTAAGGGTAATGGGACTGTCCACAGGATCAGTCAGGTGGTGGAATGGAGCATGGGTATGCTTTGTCAGCGAAAGGATCCGGCCAGATGTACTGGCTCTGCTGAAGCGATAGGTAGAGGGCGAAAGGGAATGCGAGGATGACAAGGATAACAAGGGTGAGGTCGGGGTAAGGGTATGATGCGAGGGCTGATACGAGGAGGATGAGGAGAAAAATGGTAGGGGCCCAAGCGTCTAGATGTTCTTGTAACACTTATCTTATCATGAAATCTGGGAGGGTCCCTGACATAGTCAGATCTACCTCTTCTCCACATGGCCGATCCTTCCTAGGGGTCCCCAACATAAGTTGGATCTACCTCTTCCTAGTGATCCTTAACTATCATAGTTCTATCTAAAGAAGTCTAAAGTAGTGTATCGTAGAGCTCAGCAGGCAGGGTCTTGGGCCAGCACTGAGGTTGTGGGTTGAACACCAAATGTGTCTGCCCTCCATAGACTGGTAGCCGCAAGTGCAGGGGTCTAGGACTACTAACTATAAATTCTACTACGTCGTACGGGATGGGTTCGTCATTTGTTCAAGGCGGTTTTGTCTGCCTGTCGGTGGCCAAAGCCGGGACCGGTCAATGATGACCGTAGGTTTCTTAAGGCACCCCAGGCCTATTGAGAAGTCATTTGTCAATGGGTTTTGTCCCAAGTCATTCATTGTCGTGTATCAAGATGGCCCTGGCCATATAGTCTTGTGCGCCCCCAGGGTGGCCAATCCCGACCCCAGGGGACACATGGAATTCATGTTTGTCCACTCCTCAGTAAACTAGTCTAGAGAGACATCCAAGCGAGGTATTAACTTGACCTTTTGTTACGATCCAACCCAATACACAAGGTACTAGATTGCTAAACACTAACCAGATAACTTGTAAGGTCAAGTTAGAGAATACATGATGTATCTACAGGTCTTATATATGAGTATTGAAGCGGAGCTACAATGTAAACGTCCAATAGGAATAATCATAGAGAAGTCGTACAATGGAAGGTCGTGGAATGTGATGGAATGTTCTGTGATACATGAAGATGTGAAAGGTGCATATGTGAAAGGTGAAGGTATGAAGGGTGAAAGGTGTCAGTGTGAAAGGTGACACTGTGACAAAGTGAAGTGGAGGGTAGGGAACCATAACACGATCCTTAATTTGGGCCGTCACATCGAAGGTGTCCATTATACTACATCCTATGAATGCCGCTATTGCTGCAAGCGGTGGTCAAGGTCCAATTCTTTGGAACAGCATCAGGACAAATGCGAACCGCTCCTTGAGAGCAAGGCCCACACTAAGAAGGGTCGTCACAAGTTCAGTCTCCAAGACCCGAAAAAGTTGGTCTATGGGTATATTGTTCCTGCCCGTGATGTGGCATAGTCATAGTCCAGAAATATGACTGTAAGTCCCCCTTGGCCTGTATTTGTCGCTACGGCTAATGCTTATTTCTTGTTGCCATGTTCTAGTATTTCAGTTCTTCACAAACTTTGTCTCACTTTACAACTACAACACTTGTTTCATTCACTCACATATATATTTGGCCAATATCATCGACATTCCTTTTGCATCGAATAGTTCCTCTTTCACTGTGTTTTCCTCCCCTCGTTATGGCTTGGCGCATGTTTTATATATTTTATCAGATCACCCTTATTGCACGCTAGACATACTTATCATGTGGCTTGGTGTATGTTCTTAGATACGGTCGTTGTATTTTATTGGATGGACATTGGATGATGGAGCCTGGAGCTTTGCATATGCGTACTTGTTATATATTATGGATCACGATCAGGAATGAATATTGCATACTACGGGAATAAACACCTGTCATAGTATTTTCCAACTCCTTCATTCTGTTGCATGCACTGTGACACTCTAATTAATCTGAGTATGATCATCCGACACCATTCATCATAATTGATGACTCCAGTCTGTTCTGTTCTGTACTACCTGACATCTCTCATTGTCCTTTAATTGAAAGATATTTTGCATGCAATTTTTTTATTTTCATTTATGTCCTTGGCAGAGTATTGCACACGATTAAGAAGGCTGGAACAATCACTAGGCGCTCCTCGCACTTCCGTTATCAATGAGAAGCCACATCCAAGGCTGGGACACACATCTTGCTGGTGTGCTTATTTTACCTGGCCATCTGCCTCATTGCTGTATTGTAAATTTGGACCATGGTATATATGCTCCAGTATTATTCAAAATGTCCATAATCCGTGTAATAGTAATATAGACGACGGACAATTTCGATCCCTGTACTAAAATGTCCAGGAACCCCTAACGTTATACATTCAGACATCCGAATCCATCACATATCACGTGACGTTCCCACGGCCCATCTCCGGCCTCAAATAACATACTCTTCGGAGATGACCGAATTCAGTACAAGAATGATTGGCTACAAAAATAGGTTTACAACCGTACCATCATGGTGTCTGTAGATTTCGCTGAACGGCCGGTCAAGAAGCTCGTGCTATTCGATGTCGATGGGACGTTATCGCCCGCACGTCAGGTAATCTAGCTTCCCGACGACTAGCACGCTTGATGTCGAGATCTCCCGACAGAGGACATCTCCAGAATAATTCAGCTCTTGCGCGACCTCAGAAAGCAGGTCGCTATAGGCTTTGTTGGCGGGTCTGATCTTGTCAAGATATCTGAACAGCTTAGTATTGGCGATATCAATAGTACGAACGTCGTCCTCGTTGGCCGTAAGATACTCATAC
>NW_024542383.1:0-17896 GCF_016758785.1 Suillus bovinus | reverse complement strand
GTGTTCCGTGTCCGTGGCAGCAAAATTTGGTCCTTCAAATTTCTAGTATGCTTGAAACACCACAACCTGGTTATATTTCGCAAACTATTCAGAAAGGTGTAAGGCTATCTGCGAGTTCGACGGGGATCGTCGAAGTAACCGATAGTAGAAGGGATCGAATGTATAATGAAAGACTTTTCTAACTAGAGTGCTGAGGCTTCTGACGAGAGGGACGTTTCGGACGGAATGCGCGCGTGAATCTAGCGGGGGAGCAAAGACTGATCATAATGAGCGTACAATGCGCGTATTTAAGTTGTGAAAATAGGGTAAGGGTCCTTGCTGTAACGAAAAGAATGATTTGGTGAGACGGAGAGTAGTGGCGTTGAGCCTAACAGGGTGAAACAGCGATAATAAAATGGAGTACGAGAAGTTTTGAATGGTTGGTGGTAATGGTGCAGTACGTTGAGCACCTGAGTGACGAGAATTTCGTATTGGTTTTGGCTGTTTTCGGTGTGTCAAGGGAGGGATTATGAAAATAGTGACGAAAGAAGGTTTATAGATGTCTGGGTATCGTGTAAGGAAGGCGGGAGAGCGAGCTGGTTGTCGACGACAGTGAGATAATGATAGTAAGAGACGAAGGATGTAACCTCGTAACTCGGATGCGAATGTGACGCTTGTTCGCATCCGTGAGTCACGTGGTTGGTTTGGACTTTCGTCCGAACGCTTGGTTTTGAAGCGCTGGTCGGGGCACAAAGGATATGTGATCCTTACATCCCCTCCCTACTTCGAATATCGACCGTCCTCGGTCGATCCTCTAACAATATAACTAAAAAAAAATGTAGCGTGTAGTAAGATAGAAGGGAACCGATAAAACGAGAGTGATAAAACATGAGACAACGCAGCTAGATCATAGTTCTTCGACGGTGCCCGAAAGATGCTTGATCTCGATATATTGAGTAACGTCAAGGGAAGTTGAAGATCGAGGGTGATAAGGGATGAGGCGAAAGGCTGCGAACTTGAGTCTTGAAACAGCACCATCAACTTCTGCGAGACGGTAAGAGCCTCCTTGAGATCGCAAAACAACTATCATAGGTCCAAAGTAGTGTGGTTTGCACTTAGCGTTGGACGCTGGTTCAATTTTCTTATTCAAGACCAACACGAGATCGCCGGTTTTGAACGCGTAATTGTGAATGGTGTTGGCGAAGCGGCTCTCGAAGTTGCGAATTGACGAGAAACGACTCTTGAGTACTCGGCTATGAATTTCCGCTAATTCGTCATCTCGTTTGGCCAGTTGTCGAGCGCATATGGCTAATAGGTCATCGGAGGAAAGTTGGGACACAATGTTAGGGAGAAGAAAAGTTGCCTCTGTGATGTCGAAGGGAAGGAGAGGCTCAATGCCATGTGCCATGAAAAATGGGGTATGACCTGTAGACTTTCGAGTGGTAACTCGGTCAGCCCAAAAGACGTGATGAGTTAAGATGGGCCAGTCCGAAATGTCGCCTTTACAAGCTTTAACGAGTGAGTCGCGAATGGTGCGATGTGACCTTTCGACGACTCCATTTGCCTTCAAGTTATAGGCTGAAATGCGAATATGGCGGATGTGATACTTCTGCGCGAGCCAATCAAGTGCTGCAATGAAAGGCGTCCCGTTATCGGTTACTATTTCCTCGAGTCCTCCCCATCTGCACAAAATCTCCTCAAAAATGAAAGCACCCAAGGTGCGTCCCGTCTCCTTTCTCAACATCCTGAACTCTGGCCAGTTCGTTAAGGAGCATCGTGCTTGTACGATGTAAGAGTATCCGTGGGATGCTGGCATGTGCATGGAGTCGGTGAAGGCTTTTCGGAAGAGAGGAGCCGGGATTGAAACAGTTGGAGGGAGTACAACCTTCTTGTTTGAGCGAATTTGGCACTGATGGCAAGTTCTCAAGTACCAAGTGAGATCAGCGTCAAGTGAGGGCCACCAAAAGCGGTCGGCGATGGTTCGACGGGTTGAATAGAATCCTTTGTGCCCGAGTTCGTCGTGTGTTTGGTGGAGAATGCGATATCGGTTTGGCATGAATATAACGAGCTGATTGCGTCCCGTTTGCTCCTTCCGCCATAAGTGCTGTCCTTGAATGAAGAATTGTCGTGCACGCTTGATGAGACGTAACTGATCTTTGGGGGTTGTGGTAGACGGAAACGACAGTGTTTTGAGATAAGTTAGGATCATGTGAAGGTCATTGTCAAAGCTCAGGGATCTCTCAGTGGTGGGGATTTCGTTAAGTGCGGGAGGAGTAGAGCTGGGTACTAAAGCGTTCGAGGTTGTTGTGATGGGCCATTCTTCATCGATCTTTTTCGCTTCCCACACTCCACATCCTAGTATCTCATCTACCCACTCATCCACCTCTTCTGCTGTCTCGTCTTCGTCTTTCTCGTCTTCTGGTGCGGGAGGTCGTCGAGATAGACCATCTGCTGCGACATGCTTGTTTCCGGGGACATGGCGGAGGGTGAAGTCAAAGAGTGAGATTCCCGCGATCCAGCGGTTAACGGCGGTGTTAGGTTGAATGTCAGGATTATTAAGCATTCCACGTATGTATTTGGCGTCCACTTCAACTGAGAAGGTTTGAAGGCCTATAAGCCATACCTTTGCTGCACGCAAGGCCCGGAAAAGGCCATACAACTCAATCTTGGCCTGAGAATAACGGGATTCCCGTTCATTCCAGGTGATGGATCCGAACCTTGAGGGACGACGACGACCTTCCAAGTCAAGTTGGAACAGTATCCATCCGCATGCAATGTGAGATGAATCTACGGCGAGAATGACTTCAAGTGATGAAGAGTAGTTGATTGGGCGAATAGCGGGGGAACAGATGATTGCGTCCTTGAGTGTGTCCATGGCATGTTGGGTTGACGCGTCCCACATGAATGGAGTGTCGAGACGCGTAAGGTTCATGAGGGGTCTCGCAATCCGGGCATAGTCTTTTATCCAGTTGCGGACAGTACCTGTGGTGCCGAGAAAGCTGCGAACTTCTGTGTGAGTTGAGCAAGGTGGCCAGTTGTAGATCTTGGAGACCTTGGTCTTGTCAGGTATACGCCCTTCGTAGTTGCAAAGTTGGCCGACAACAAGGACTTCAGGGACGCACAGGAAGAGCTTCTTCGCTGAGACGGTAGCTCCAGCATGCTTGAGGCGGTGTAGTACCCTGTTAACGTCTACACAGTGCTCCCATACAAACTTCCTAATCCCCGCGTTTTCGGGAATGAGTTCAAACGATCCGTCAGAGGTCTCGTAACGAGTGTGCGGTCCGAGGACGTTCACGTCGTCCTGGAAGTTGGGTGCGACATCAAGCTCAGCTTGGAGGATAAATGCCACGTCATTCTGAAATACTGCCGGGGAGTCGGTCCATCCTTGGGGAAGGACAGTGAGACGATAAGTCCCGAGGGGAGTTTGGAAGGTAGTGATATCGCGAGATTCTTCGGCGAGAGCTCGGTGGTCGAATCCCACGAATAAGTCCATCATTGAATATATCGCGTGACCTGCGCATTGTTCTGCGAAAAGCTCTATGTAAGGCATTGATGCTGCATCCTTGACGGTGACGGAGTTAAGCTGTTGGAGGTCATGCACTATGCGAACGGAGCTGTTCTTTTTTGCCACGCAAAACCAGCATGATTGGTATGATGAATTTGAAGGTTCATAGACGCCGGACGCTATCTTCGACTTGATGAGCTTGACGACCTCCTCCTTGATGCCAGGGGGAAACGGTGGTTGACGGTGTGCCCATGGGACGTGCTCGATTGTAGGGATAACGACCGGAGGGAAGTAGTCGTCGCGGAATCGCCCTTTCTTGGTTTCATCCCATGTGAGAGCTACCTCGTTGTTGGATAGGACTTGCGCGGCGAGGTTTCGTTCTTCCGGCCACAAGAACTCGTTTGAGAATACCCCGAGGTCGTCCATGCGTTCTTTCGTGAGGCGTTTGCCAGGAGTGAATGCTGAGGGTGTGGGAGTGAGGGTAGGAAGGGACAAGAGAGGGTCTTCTGGAAAGGTACAGATGATGCGCGCATGCGCTGGCATGGTGGTAGGGACAGGTCTGACCTTGTTAGCAACTTTCTTATAGGCAAAAGAGCGGCGAAGGGGGTCTATATCGAAATGTGCTTGGAGGAGGAATTCGGCAAAGGAGGAGAAGGTGAGACGAGATTTGGGGGTAGCATGGTAAATGTCCGTCGAACTGGTTGGCGGGATAGCATGGTAAATGTCCGTCGAATTGGTCGGCAGGATGGCCAGCTTCGGATTTGGCAGTGAATTAACGCCTCCAAGTTTGGCATTGATCTTCATGCTGAGATTCGCACAATACTGGTCATTGGCTCTCTCGATCTTGTTCTCTCGGCCACGCTGTGTTGGGAAACCAGCGATAACGTCGCCAACTTTGGCATTGATCTTCATGCTGAGATTCGCACAATACTGGTCATTGGCTCTCTCGATCTTGTTCTCTCGGCCACGCTGTGTTGGGAAACCAGCGATAACGTCACCAAATGATTTGATGGCATGGTGGATGTCGGTAGAACTGGTCGAGTGTGGGGAGGAAGTGTACATGGCGAATAGATTTGGGAGAGACAAGTGAAGGAGAGGGGAGGTTGAGAGTGCCGCGGCCGTTAATGCAAGGGAGGGATGCAGCGAGAGATGAGGTGTGGTTGAGACCCGTCGAATGTTAGCAGGGTCTGTAGGGTCGTGTATGGATACGTATACGCCATCAGTGTCCTCCTCTTTTGACAGATGGACGAGGCGTTGCCAGGGTCGTCCCAGCAATAGTTGATAGGGTGCGTCTGGCACCACATATGCATGAGCCCAGGTTTTGATTCCATCTACCTCTATTTCTAACATCTCCACGCACCCTTCCATTTCCTGTGATCCCCCATTTGCCATCTGCATTCGCATATGAGTGCCCTGGTTGATCGGCACCTTGGTCTTCTTCCAGATATCTTCCTGTATGACGACGATTTCAGATCCTTCATTGAGCAACCCAAGCTCCGAGTGAACCCCGTTGAGAGTGACACAGATTTCGCGTAAGGGTGTGGCATGTTCAACTTGCTCGCTAGGTATTGAGGCAGTGGTGTTTGTTGAGAGGGCAGTAATAGGTGCGGGGACTCTGTAGGTGCGACAGTGTGTTACGACTTGGATGGTATCTGTTGACGACGCTCAAACAGAGCGTGTGTCATCAATGGTCGAGGATGTCCTTGGGCTAGCCCAAGGTTAGGGGTCTTACTTGGCGAGGCTTCGGCAAGTAAGATTTGACGCCTATGTCCAAATCGAGTAGATTATGTCAAGCAGGTGCGAGACGATAAGCTATATCGGCCTGGGCTTATGACACCCGAAGGTTAATCGTAAGATCGTCGTTAATTAGAAGGACAGAAGTCCGACTAGTTAACAGGGGCTTTGCTCGTCGACAAAGTCGATGAGTAAAGATCGAGACTATAGGCTTATCTGCGAGGAGCAGATAAGAAGATAGAATATAGACTGCTGGCGAGGCAGAAAGGATTACTCTGATGAGAGTAGGAGGTCAAGAACCAAGTAGATTCAAGTTAAGGAATATGGTACATGGTAGCGAGTTTATATAGAGGATAGGAAGTGTATTAGTGGATGATAACTCATACTACCAAGTGAAGTAATCGGTAAAGGGCATACCCATAAGAGGAAGGCATGTTTGGGGTGAGACACAGGTGAACCAGAACGTGCTAGATAAGAAAGTGAGTCAAAGGTCAAAACAAGAAGTGAAACGCGCAGGGGCACAATTGTGCAACTGCGGATCTGAGTATAAGTATCATGTGCGACTGCGCACTGAGTCAGAGATCAAAGAAAGGAAAAGGGCAAAGGGGATGCGTCGTGCATCATATCATAGGTTACTGTCTGGATGGTAAGGGCAAGGGGACTGTCCACGGGATCAGTCAGGTGGTGGAACAGAGCATGGGTATGCTTCGTCAGCAAAAGGATCTGGCCAGATGTACTGGCTCTGCTGAAGCGACAGGTAGAGAGCGAAAGGGAATGCGAGGATGACAAGGATGACAAGGGTAAGGTCGGGGTAAGGGTATGACGCGAGGGCTGATACGAGGAGAATTAGGAGAAAAATGGTAGGGGCCCAAGCATCTAGATGTTCTTGTAACATTACCCCAGTTTTTAGGACTGAAATCAACGAGTTCAGTCATCCATGTTGTCATACCAGGAGGGGTCGCAGTCGAGGTCACGGAGTGCATCCATGGCTTCTAACGTGTTCTCTTCTCTATCTTGTTCAAGTCGTGCAGCATTGTGATCGTATGCTGCTTCCAACTGACACATGTCAGTGTAGAACATTTCCGAGGATATTCCTTGACAAAGGATCTTCTTGCCGTGAAGGCGAGGGCAGAAAGGGGTGAGATGTCCGGGGGCGAACCATCCACAAATGCGGCAAAAGTATCGCTCGCATTGTTTTGTTTGTGGCCGTACTGGTGGCAGACCCTGCACTTAAAGTTGCACTGGTAGGGTTGTGGGGTCGTCCTAGTGTGCGTATCACTAAGTATCTGTTGCCTAGTACGATCCTGGCCTGGTACATGTCGAGTGATGGGTCATCCGAGCGCAAGGATGCGCTCGGTATTCAGTCGGCAGCTTTGTCGAGGGGTATGCGTAGGTGGAGGGACAGGAATAGGGGTGTCGTCCCTCATGATAGGTGATCCGATAGATAATATCAGTATGTCATCGGTAGAGGTGAACCCTGGAGGGGGAGTGGTAAGACGAGCTTCCAAGCTCGGTTTGTCTTCTTCGTTCGTCTTTCTCCAAGGTGGTGTGCGAGTTTCCTTACTCGACTTTTCTTCTTCGTGCTTCTTCTTCCCTTTATAGGGAGCAGGTAACAGGTCATTGGCTACAACCTCGTCGTTGATGATGGCGGCTCGGAGTTCCTTGAGCTCGTCACTAGTCATCATCCTGTACTGCTCTTCTTCGTGTTCTGCGAACATTCTGTCAATTTCTTCTGATGTGAGATTGGTGGGGATGAGGTTAGATCGTTCAGGAGGGGGGGTTGGAGCACTGCACTCAGCAGTACACTCGACAACGGATGCCTGTATAGGTGGTTGGTTGTATGCAATTTCTTCTTCTATCTTGGCGACTGTGTCACCAAAGTTTCTAGTAGCTAGAAGGTTCAAGAGGGACCTCTTGGCCTTCGTGACGGAGTAGTGGATGATCGGGTGAGGGGGACGGATACCGGGTGGTCCGGCTGTAAAAGCGATAGTGTCAACTGCCCGAAAGGCATTGACAATTTCCAGGAGAACTGTGTCTTTGGTATGGTCAATAAAGCTGTTGAGTCGAAGCGCATACTGCGTGTCGAGAATAACGGCCTCCCAGAATGCCTTCTGAGAGTCCGGGGTCTGCGTGAAAGAAATGGTGGACTAGTGGATGAGTTCGACGATAGAGGCTGTGGATCCGAGGGAGAGGGAGGAGGCATTGGACGAAGTGGTAGACATGGAGATGATGGTAGCTGGTTAACAACTGAGGAGCTTTGTTGTCAGCTTGAGTCTCTTCTTATAGTCCTTGAGCATCTCCGCTGCGGACTTCAGTTCCTTCTCTGGGATCCACGTTCGTTCGGAGGGTGGGTAGCCAACCCAGGAGACCAGGTATCGGTGTTTCGTTCCGGTACCCCTGTGTTGGAGG
This sequence comes from Suillus bovinus, assembly GCF_016758785.1. Classification (NCBI taxonomy): domain Eukaryota; kingdom Fungi; phylum Basidiomycota; class Agaricomycetes; order Boletales; family Suillaceae; genus Suillus; species Suillus bovinus. Next base: position 10,269 of record NW_024542383.1, on the reverse strand, counting down.
ATCGCTTCTATTTCGTCATGTTCTTCCCCGTCGATCAGGTCCGGTGGCAGTTCAGTATAGTTCGGACCATGCACGTCTGTCTCCTGATAGGAGGATAATTCTGATGCATGGAACGTGGGATGAACACGCCAGGTGGCAGGGAGTTCGAGGGTGAACGTGATAGGGGAATGGACCTGTTTAACGGTAAAGGGTCCGTATCGTTTTGGTGCGAGTTTCTTTGAAGGGAAGTGGGTGATCAAATGCACAGCAGAAAGCCACACCTTGTCCCCAACCTTCCAAGGTTGGTACTTTCACCTGAACATGTGTTCTGCCATGCGTTGCTGCGCAAGGCTGTGGCATGCAAGGGCTTCTTCATGGATCTTCGCGAGTTTCTTGACTCGATCTTCTGCTGCTGGCAGAGCTGAGTCAGGGAAGGCGTAAGGTATGCCTTTGGGTTCGTAACCCATCATGAGGTAGAACGGGGATGCATTCCGAGCAGAGTGTCGTCTGGAATTGTGGACGAATTTGGCCATGGGGAGGTGTTTGGCCCAGTTGTTAGGAGTCGTCCTACAATAGATCCGAAGGTATGTCTCCAGCTCCTGGTTCATTCGTTCTGTCTGCCCATCCGTCTGGGGATGATAGGCAGTGGAGAGGGCTACCTGGTAGTCCAGGAGTCGTCCGAGTTCTTTTGCTAGCTTCGAGGTGAATTGTGGGCCTCGATCAGAGATGATCTTGTCGTATAGTCCGAATCGCATAAACACCTTTTTGTAAAATAATTCAGCAATGCCTTCTGCAGTGATGGTTTTCTTGCAAGGCGAGAAAATTACCCCCTTCATAAGCCCATGGTCGACCACGACCATAATGGAGTCATAGCTGCTGCTCTCCGGAAGATCAGTGATAAGATCGACTGATACCTGGGAGAACGGTCAGGTACAGGTAGAGGGAATGGGCATAAGGGGAGGTGTGGTGTAAGGATCGCACATCCTCTACACCCCGACCACATCTTCAAATCAAGGTTCAAGGACACAAGTCCAGAACCATCCACGTGACTCATGGATGCGAAGAAGTGCATGCTTCGCATCCGAGTTATGTGGACACATTCCTTTTTCCTTAACCCTTACTCTCTCGTTACTCTCAACGACCAGCTCACTCCTTTTTACCCTCATTCATACAATTATCACCAAACTATTTCTCGTCACTCCCTTTTAGTTTCATTCCTTCGCCCAAAAGCAGTCAGATACCCAACGATTCTCGTCATTCCTGTGCACGGCGAGCTACCTAATACCACCTCCATTCAAAAACTGTCGTACTCTCACTCATTCCTGCTACTCTACCCTGGCAGGCTCAGCGCCACCATTCTCCGTTTCACATAACTCTCGTTTTCCGTAACATCAAGGACCCTTTTTACCTTACAACTTAAAATACGCCATGTACATTGACAAGAGTCAGTCTTTTGCCCTCCCGCTAGATTCACGCACTCAGTCCGTCAGCAAAGTCCTCTCGTTCTAAGCACAATCTGTCTTGTCGAAACTCTATCATTTAAAAAGCACAATCTCTTCTACTCTCATTTAAGTATGACAATCCTCGTTGGACTCACTATCAGCCTTACATATTTGGAGCCCACCGCGAGGGGATTGTTTTGGACATCCCTATTGCACTCTAAAGTTTTGATTCGTGGATCTACTACTGATCCTATAGTCTTTCTTTAGGAAATTTGGTCTCCAGGCCACCTGCAGTCGCCATCACGAAGTACCACCACCCAAACGCACAGGTTCACCTCGAACTAGAAGAGGAACCTACAGCACCAGTCCCAAGAAGCCGTGCAAGCACTCTCACCATTCCCGCCGATACCCATCCTTTGGACCCATCAGTATTTGAATCTTACGCTGAACCACTCGAAAACCATCAGACTCCTGTACGCTATAGCCTCGAAACCCGCCTCATCGATACCTCAATAAATCCATCTGAATCTTCCCTCTCCGACGATTCTATCAATCACTCCCATCATTCCGATTCATTATTTCCTATTATACCTCCGTTTTTCACCCTTAGACCAGCCGTTTTCAATCCAGACACGCCATCACAACCCACACCTTCTAATAAAGTCACTGGACATAGTACCTCCACCCTCTCAGCTCCTCCCATCCCTAAACCGCAATTCACCTCTCAGCCCAAGCCCTTACCTGGTCTACCTATCGCCTCCACCCAGATGCACACTGCGCTGCAATCCTCGGTCATTCCACTCGCCCCAACATCTATCACACATTCCCCACCAGCGCAGACCATGTCCAACGCCTCCAAGGGCATTAATGCCATGCCGGGGGCCAACTCCAGCAAAGCCCCCTCGTTTAATGGTGAAATGTCGGAACTGTTAGAGTTCTTCGAGCTTTTTGAGGACTTGGCAGACGCATGTGCACTCACCCCTGCAGAGAGGTGCAAAACAATTGTTTGATACGTAGATCTTCAAACCAAACGCTTTTGGGTAACATTGACAGGGTACGAGAGTAAGGATTTCGATGTCCTTAAGACCAGCATTTTGGCCCAATACTCTGGCGCCGCCAAGGGTCAGCGTTACACCATACGTGATCTTGAGTGCGTTGTCATCAGCAACGTCGATAACAATATTTCAACCGAAACGGAACTCTTACAGTACTACCGACAGTTTCAGCCTATAGCGCACTGGCTCGTTGCAAATGGCAAAATATCAACACGAGAACGTGACAGGTACTTCTGGCAGGGGTTACCAGCCACTACTCGACGAGCCATTGACAGGCACCTTGAGTTGAAGAATCCAAGCTATTCAAGGACAGAGGCCACAGACTTTGAAGAGGTGCTCAAAGCTGGGCGATTCGTATTCTCTGACGACACTTTTGATGCTGATTTGAACGAGCCTATAGCGACTAGGATTCATTCAATACGGGAAGGACGTACAGCTCGAGCCAAGGCCCTGGTTCCCTGGGATTCGGACGAAGAAGAGGAAAGGAAAGATGTTCGAAAGGAAGTCCAAACCAAATGCGTAGCCTTTGCAACCCCTCCCCCAACAGTACCAGTCAAATGTGCTATGGACAAAGTAGAAGACCTTGCACGCAAGATGCACGGATTAGATATCGGAGACATCACATACTCCGGATGTTATACACGCCTTGTTTGCCTCGCACCAGCCGCAGCTCAGGCATGGGCACCTCCTAGATCACACCAGATCACCAACACTCCCATACCACAAATATCCGCACCCTTGCCATATCTGTCCTTGCCTCCTATTCAAAACCAACACTCCTCCAATCCCCAATCATCCCCCTACTGCTTCTTCTGTGGAGGACCGCATCCCATACGCGCGTGCTCAACAGCAGGCGATTATCTTCGAGCTGGATGAGTCATTCACGATGGTCACTTCTTCGTATTTCCTGACCGAACAAGAATACGACGCACTGGGAACGAAAATCTGAAGCAGGCCATAGACGCAAGGTACACAGCAGTAACACCACCAACGCCTGCGACCGGATCCAATGCTATCCCCGTCGAAAATTCAAAACGAGAAAATCCCCCTACATCGGAGATCCCATCGTCAGCCTTCATATCCGACTCCTATTTCTTGCAGTGCGTACCGATTGCTGAAAATCATGCAGTGGTAGTTAGTATAGAGGAGGAAGAAGATCCCCAGCGAGGAGGAGTATTGGCGGTTACCAGATCCAAGGCTAAGGCACCCCAAACTCTTGAAAACGCACCAAAAGGCCCTATCCTCCCTCCAGCTCCTATTCCACCGCCAACACGCGCTGAATCTAGCACTGTCAAAACCCCCAAAACTCCTGCCTTCAAGTATGAATCCAAAGCCACGGCTCCAGACGCTGTCCAGCGAGTCTTCAAGTCAATACTCGACACAGTAGTACCCCACCTCACCGTGTCTGATCTACTCTCGATAAGCCCGGAACTGTGAAAGGAAGCTGTCGAACATTGCCGAACACATCGAGTTCCCATACCTATCATGCCACAACCAGCCAATAGCTACATCCTAAACACCACTCCGCCAGCACAAGTGGAACACGCCACTCCCTTGCGCGAAATCCGCGTCTCACTCAACGGAATCCATTCTGAACTTGCACTGCTCGACAAGGCTCTGAAATTGTTGTCATACGGCAAGATGTCTGGAAAAAGACTAAGGTGCCGATGAATCAAAAAGCCCGCATGCGGATGCAAACGGCAAACGGGGGATCCCAGGAAATGGACGGGTGCGTGGAAATGTTAGAAATAGAGGTAGAAGGAATTAAGACTTGGGCACACGCATACGTGGTACCTGATGCCCCCTACCGACTATTACTGGGACGCCCCTGGCAGCGACTTGTCCGCCTGTCTAAGGATGAAGACACCGATGGCGTATACATATCCATACACGACCCCTACAGATCCTGCTAACACTTGACGAGTCTCAACCACACCTCGTCTCTCGCCACATCCTTCCCTTGCATTAACAGCCGCAGCACTCTCAACCACTCCTCTCCCGCTTCTTCCAAATTTATCCACCATGTACATTTCCCCCCGTATTCGACCAGTCCTACCAACATCTACCACACCATCAAGTCGTTTGGTGACGTCATCACCGGTTTTTTCAACACAGCGTGACCGAGAGGACAAGATCGAGAGAGCTAATGACCAATACCGTACAAACCTAGGCATGAAGATCAACGCTAAACCTGGTAACATTATTGCTGGTCTCCCAACACACCGTGACCGAGAGGACAAGATCGAGAGAGCTAATGACCAATACCGTACAAACCTAGGCATGAAGATCAACGCTAAACCTGGTAACATTATTGCTGGTCTCCCAACACACCGTGGCCAAGAGAACAAAATCGAGAAAGCTAATGACCAATACTGTGCGAATCTAGGCATGAAGATCAACGCCAAACTTGGAGGCGTCAATTCACTGCCAAACCCCGAACGAGTCCTGGCTATCCCGCCAACAAATTTGATGCACATCCATCATCCCATCCTACCAGCCAGCTCTGCCAATAGATATCATGCTAATTCCCCCATCACCTCCTCAACCACCTCCTTGTATTCCCTATCTACAACTCGTTTAAATATGCCTATCCCTACTTCCTGTCTCGTTTTCTCATCCTTCGCCGAGTTCCTCCTCCAATCCCACTTCGACATTGACCCAGTCCGCCGCACTTTCGCCTATAAGAAGGTGGCAAACAAAGTGAAGCCCGTGGCAACGACCATGCCAGCACACGCGCGGATCATCTGTCGTTTCCCAGAAGACCCTCTCACATCCTTGCCACTCCTTTCTCCCACACCCCTAGCATTCACTCCTGGCACCCATCTTACCCAAGAACGAATGGACGACCTTGGCATCTTCAAGAATGAGTTCCTCCTCCCAGAAGAACGAAAGCTCGCTGCGCACGTACTAACGAATAATGAGCTTGCGCTCGCTTGGGACGAAACAGAGAAAGGACGATTTCGTGATGACTATTTTCCCCCCGTCGTCATTCCCACCATCGAGCATACACCTTGGACTCACTGCCAACCCCCCATACCTCCTGGCATCAAGGACGAAGTCATCAAACTCATCAAATCAAAGATTGCATCCGGCGTCTACGAAGCGTCGAACTCCTCCTATCAGTCCCGATGGTTCTGTGTCGCGAAGAAAAGCGGGGCCGTACGCATCGTCCACGACCTCCAGCAACTCAACTCCATCACCGTGAAAGACGCCGCCACGATGCCCTACGTCGAGCTCTTTGCAGAGCAGTGTGCTGGGCGCGCCATCTACTCCATGATGGATCTCTTCGTCGGTTTCGACCATTGCGCGCTCGCCGAGGAATCCCGCGACATCACCACTTTTCAGACTCCCCTCGGCACCTATCGACTCACTGTCCTCCCTCAAGGATGGACTGATTCACCTGCCGTCTTCCAGAACGATGTCGCCTTCATCCTCCAGGCCGAAACAGAAGTCGCCCCCAACTTCCAGGATGACGTCAACGTCCTCGGACCTCACACTCGTTACGAAACCTCGGACAGATCATTTGAACTCATTCCCGAAAACGTGGGGATCAGAAAGTTTGTATGGGAACACTGTGTAGATGTTAACAGGGTACTACACCGCCTCAAGCATGCTGGAGCTACCATCTCCATGAAAAAGCTCTTCCTGTGCGTCCCTGAGGTTCTCATTGTTGGCCAGCTTTGCAACTATGAAGGGCGCGTACCCGACAAGATGAAAGTCTCGAAAATTACCAACTGGCCACCCTGCAGAATGCAAACCGAAGTTCGTGCCTTTCTCGGTACGGCAGGAACCGTTCGCAACTGGATCAGAGATTATGCTACCATCACTCGTCCGTTGACAAATCTCACCCGTGCTAACGTCGAATTCAAATGGGACACCTCTGCCCAAAAAGCCATGGATACCATCAAGGACACCATCACGTGTTCTCCCACTATTCGCCCCATTGATTACTCTTCCTGGCATGAAGTCATCTTAGCCGTAGATTCCTCGCACATAGCTTGCGGTTGGATCCTGTTTCAGCTCGATAGCGAGAACCATTGGCGACCTGCAAGATTCGGGTCAATTACTTGGAATGAGTGGGTGTCGATATTCTCAAGCGAAAATTGAATTATACGGACTCTTCAGAGCTCTCAAGGCAGCAAAAGTGTGGCTCATCGGACTCAAAGGCTTCACTATCGAGGTAGATGCAAAGTATATTCGGGGCATGCTCAACAATCCCGATATTCAACCTAACACCGCTGTCAATCGTTGGATCACCGGAATTTCCCTTTTCGACTTTACCCTTCGACATGTTCCTGGCAACAAACACGTTGCAGCAGACAGCTTATCCCGACGCCCTGCAGCACCTGAAGATGATGACGATGGAGAAGAGGCGACAGAAGATGTCGAAGAGTGGGTGGATGAAATTCTGGGATGTAGTATTTGGGTAGCAAGGGAAGGAAGCAGGGAGAGTTCTCAATGGACGATGACATACAGCGCATTATCGATACAATCGGTACCGGACGAGACCTTTGCCCTACCATACGATGATTCAACAAAGGCTCGGGATGACAAACTGCAAACCATTCACACTTACCTCACCACCTTATCATTCCCATCCTCAGTAATGCCATCATCTCACACTCGCCTTCGCAAACGAGCCCTTCAGTTTTTCGTCCAGGGGAATCAACTATGGCGAAAAGACTCAGCTGGTCGGCATCAGCTCGTAATACTGCATCAGGATCGTGTTCGCATCCTCAAGCAGACCCACGACGAGCTTGGGCACCGGGGATTTTACCCCACGCGTTGAACAATTGCCAACCGTTTTTGGTGGCCATCGCTCGACAAAGATCTCGCATGGTACCTCAAAACCTGCCATCAGTGTCAAATCCACTCCGTCGAGAAGGTCGTCCTACCACCCACCATCTCAATTCCTGCTCCTCTCTTCCGCAAGACCTTTGCCGATTCTATGCACATGCCAACGTCACACGGATTCACCTACATTGTTCAAGCACGGTGCTCGCTATCGAATTGGCCTGAATTCTGAATGCTAAGGACAGAAACTGGGCGCACCCTGGGTGCATTTTTTTTTGAAGAGATCTTGTGTAGATGGGGAGGAATCGAAGAAATCGTTACAGATAATGGGACGCCCTTCATTGCAACTTTAGATTGGTTGGCATCCAAGTACGGTATCCAGCACATACACATATCCGCATACAACTCGAAGGCAAACAGCATTGTAGAACGGTCGCATTGCACTATTCGCGACTCCCTTGTTAAAGCATGTAATGGTGACATCACCAAATGGCTAATGTTCGCGCACCACGTCTTTTGGGCTGATCGCGTTACCACCCACAAGTCCATGGGCTTTTCACCCTTTTATTTAGCGCATGGTATAGAACCTCTCCTCCCACTCGACTTCCTCCATGCTACATTCATGCTCCCGGACATATCATCCCTCATCCCCACCCACGAATTAATCGCGCTTCATGCCTGCCAGCTCGCCAAATGCGACAAAGACCTTGCTATGGCCCACAAACGTCTCCTTAAAAGTTGTTTTACATCTATCCGCAACTTTGAACGATGTTTCGCCAACACCATCCATGATTATGATTTCCCTCCCGGCTCCCTCGTGTTAGTTCTCAACAAAAAGATCGAGGCCGCATCGAACACAAAATCTAAACCTCGATATTTTGGGCCCATGGTCATCATCTCACGCCCCTTAGGAGGATCCTATCGTCTTGCTGAAATCAACGGTTCTGTCTCGAAACTCAAATTCGCAGCCTTTCGTCTCATTCCCTATCACCCTCGCTCCCCAACCTCTCTCGACGTCACCCAATACCTCGACATTGGGAACCTCGCCGGCACTATGGACAACGATGAAAAATAAGATGCGTCCCTTTTATATTTTCTTTTCTCTTACTTCGTTTTCCTTCTACTTAGGTCAAACATTCACTACGATACGAAACATATTTTATTTTAGTTAAGAAGATCGACTGAGGACGGTCGATATTCGAAGTAGGGAGGGGATGTAAGGATCGCACATCCTCTACACCCCGACCACATCTTCAAATCAAGGTTCAAGGACGCAAGTCCAGAACCATCCACGTGACTCATGGATGCGAAGAAGTGCATGCTTCGCATCCGAGTTATGTGGACACATTCCTTTTTCCTTAACCCTTACTCTCTCGTTACTCTCAACGACCAGCTCACTCCTTTTTACCCTCATTCATACAATTATCACCAAACTATTTCTCGTCACTCCCTTTTAGTTTCATTCCTTCGCCCAAAAGCAGTCAGATACCCAACGATTCTCGTCATTCCTGTGCACGGCGAGCTACCTAATACCACCTCCATTCAAAAACTGTCGTACTCTCACTCATTCCTGCTACTCTACCCTGGCAGGCTCAGCGCTGTCTTAATAACCGAGGGTCTTATATAAAGTCGTGTAAATGTAATGACACCACAATTACACTTTGGATAAGACTGCTTGCCAGTCCTCGATTAACACGGTCTACGACTTTTCCTATTTCGTGGTAGATAACGTGTGAGTTCTTGGGAGGCTCGCTAAACTAATCTTTGTCAAGATCAACCTAGCCGGAGCTTTACTTTTCTTTATTGAAACTCAAATCTCTTGTCTAGGAATAAGCTTCTAGACACGTAATTCGGTTTCTGGAATGTATTTGCCTAGGAAATCTCCTTCTAGGCTCTGGACTTGGATACTGGAACTAGTGAGACGTGGTCTCAAATATACAAAATATGACCAAGATCGCTTGGTCTATGGACACCTGACTGTGAGACAATGGTCTCAAATATACGATATATGTTCAAGATCGCTTGAACAAAGGGGACTATAACTTGACCAAGATCGCTTGGTCTATGGGACAACTAGTGAGACGTGGTCTCAACAATATGATAGATGACTAAGATCGCTTAGTCAAAGGGCACAGAGCAATGAGACAAAGGGGTCTCAAAGACAATATATGTGACCAAGAACGCTTGGTCTATAGCACTAAATAAGTTTCTAAGGTAAGAAACTTATAATCTCAAGGGAATTCTTTTCCCTGCACTTGTCTCACTTCAAAGGGACTAACTTTGCAAGTGAAATATCTGAGAGGCAGATTGCTACAAATGGGAGATCATATTTTTTTTTGGGGGAGAATGGGCTCTCCTTATATACATTTTGTGTGGGAAAGTAACCTAGGTTCACAAACAATAAAAAATAAGGAGGACCAATCAAAATATTGGGTCAAACCCAATAAAAGAATAAAATACAAGTGAAAGATGGAGCTATGACATCATTGTGGAGCAGAACATTCTGGAATGTGGAGTAATGACATCATAATGACATCAAGAGTGACATCATTGTGGAGCAAAAGATTCCAGAACCTTCCATGAGTGAGTCAGAGTGAGTCATTGTGGAGCAGAATATTCTAGAAGGAAATGACATCATGAATGATGTCATTGTAGAGTAGAATAATCTAGAGCTTGATGACATAATATCTTTCAACAGAATACCTGCAGGAGTATCTGTGGAGTCTTATGACATCATAATGACATCATACCCTATGGGTACAATTTTTATGAAGTGTCAGGTGAGTCAAAGCATCCTAATGAAAAAGTAAAGTAAAGAAACACTAGAGAAAAGTAGGTAGCAAAAATAAGACAGTTGGCAGGAATTGAAACACGGTCTTTTTGGATAGGTTTTTTATTGGCTTTGTACTTTTCTCTATGGTTTTCTCTAGCCAAAGTGAATAAGCCAAAGGCAAGGCTATACCTTAACCTTCATTTCCCTTCTCACATCAACTAGGTCT
>NW_024542382.1:0-17912 GCF_016758785.1 Suillus bovinus | reverse complement strand
CTAGAATTCTTGGTTCCAAACACCGATTCCTCGCAACTGGGTCTTTATACTTAATTCCAAGGAAGGTCGATATATCGACGAATATGAGTTAACACGAGACACATTGAGACTGGGATGTCGTCGATCCAGTCACGAACATGCCTACTATGACATAAGATGTCAACGCACGATGACTACAGCCAACGTTAGTGACAGTGAGCTTGATCCCATATCATGCTGGCACCTACACACACTCCTGGCTTGGTCTCTAGTTCCGCCCGTAAATGATTTATTTGCAAGCGTCACCTGGGATTCCCGCAGTGTCGTTCAACTCGTTCTGGAGAAGAAGGTCTAGAAGACGCAATATGATTTGATCATGCCAAGTCACCTTTCATAACCCCGAGATATGGAGGGGGCGGCTTCTTCATTCGAAAACACGCATGAGAATCGATCACGAGAGTGGAGTACGGTAACGGAACTTCGATGGATTTCATCGGTCAAAAGCCGCGCCACTGTAGTGGTCCCGTATCATGATGTAACACGCGATAACACTGACCGCATCGATCAGAACAGAATGCAGAATGCGTTCACGTATATGTATGTAAGGACAAAACGGTTTCGGCTGTCACGCCGCCGATCAGTAACAAGAACAGAATGCAGAATGCATCCACGTATATGGTGCAATAAATTGATTATAGACAGCTCGAGGATAATACGGAACAACGATAAAGGGTTCTCGCACCGATCAATACTCCGACTCATCGTGGGTCAGGCCTCAGGCTCGACGATATCACTTATTACCATCTGTGAGAGCCGAAAAAAACCCTGAGATATGTTCGCTTTGATGTCAAATATTATCAGTTTTGAATGGAACTCTCATAGGAAATGGGTGACGGGTGAGATCCGTCCGACAGTTTAACTTTGTAGATCATTAAGTAGCATACGCCGCGGCCTGCATGTTACGGCGTCCCACGGGAAAATAGCTTTCTGCATGAACGGTTCGAAGGATATAGAGTGTGAGTACTAGTAGGATCAGCATGACGTGCTACAGCCAACCTTTTCTTTTTTTGTCACCTCATTTTGAGACCTCGATATCAGGGTCATGTCAAACACGTTGTCGCCGTTGGGCTAGAACAAAAGTTAATAATAAACGCAGCTGTTGAATAGACCGCCAATAGACACCAGCTCTGAGATCCGTCCGAGAGACCAATAGCCGGCGCATGTGCGCTATGACCACGCTTCATGTAACGATACACATAGTTCAAGTTATCGCCGCAGAAATGATGTGACGAACCTTTTTCTCTATGAGGAAACGCGGCCTCTCGTGATGGGGTTGGCCAGGAAAGCGCTAGAGCTAGACTCGGATTAGATAGCCAATTTTCGGCTGCTCAGAAAAGAGGCGAATTCGTTTCCATTCTCCGGGACCGCTAGATCAGAACCATAACTTACACTGCATGTTGGGAGTTTAGCGTGTTTACGGAAAGGACTGAATACTTTGAGCAGGTCCCCGTGGGGTAGGGGGGGTCACATACCTGAATTTCGCGGCGCTCTAGAAATTTATCAGTTAAATTTGCAATTTGTCGTCAGCCAATCTCGTACAATGAATCAGGCCTATCCCAGCCCAGATAGCGCCGCCCCAGACGCATAAGGACGGGTGCTTTGATCTTGAATGTAGCCACATCTCGGGTGAAAGTTAGACGGAGTGGCACATATTGTAGCCGTCCTGGTCAGACGGTCACCCTAGGAGCCTGGGACATTCGGACAGCATAGCCCATCGTGCAGGAAGTAGCAGGACCACTTCAGAGATCAGATCGATCGACTCTCGATCCACCCCCGAATCTCATGCTTTTCAGAAGATGCAGAAAGCCTCGTTGCAGCAACTCGATCGAAATATTATGCAAATCGCGACGGAGGAGGATGTGGTGGGCAAGTCTTGCTAAACGTTCCGCGGCCGTCACGGTGTTTCACAAAATGTCGAAGGCAGGCGCTTGCGGTCCTGATTAGTGTCATGCCATACCTGTAGCACTTTTTCTGCCCCTGCTCAATACCAAGAATGAAGTTCAAGAATTCAATGTCATTAGCACGTCAACAAACGCTATTAGACATGGAGTATCCTAATTCTATTCAAGAGGCCTGTTATACATGATTTAGATAGGGAATCTTTGAAGGTGTAGAAGAGAAATGTGTGAAGGCTAGTATATATGCAAGGGAATAAGGGATGTCCATGATGAATAAGGTCTCATGAATGTAGAACAAATAAATGTAGGAGGATGACGATACTATAGGCATCGACCACCTCTCCGAATCTGCTCGGACTGTGAGTACGTGGAGGCCAGCCTTCATGGAGAAAGGACTGCGAAAGCTCTTCACAAGCCCTCGATTCCCTCAAGCATCCCCACCACAACCCGTCCGACCCTTCCATCCCTAATCGCCTCACAAATGACCGAAACTCCATTCCCAATCGTCCCATCCCCACCCTCTAGGCCTTCCCGCATCCCAAACACATCCCCCCTTAGATTCCCAGCCCCGTGCATTCGCACGCCGAGTGTCACCCTCACAAATTCGTAGAGTGCACGCGTCCGTGGCGCGAGGTACTTGCTGGCTGGGGCGGGCCCGCGCCATGCTACCTCTGTCTTCTCAGCACTCGGGCTTGCACCGCGCACCGCGAACGGCTGTACGCCCAAATACGCGCACCGCAATTCCGTCAACTTGTTCACTAGCCCTGTGGCAACGGATGCAATGAACACCGGGAGTGCGCTCAACTCTACGCCATGCACTGAAGAGGTTGAGAGGGCCGTCACGAGCGGCACCACGCATGCGCTTGCAACCTTGTACATTCGTACTTTTGTCTCGAGCGTTGTCGTGTGTTCGAGTGCCTCTGTCAGCGCTGGGATGAGAGCTACTACAATGGAGGCATTTGTGGTGGTATCAGTGAGCGAAGGGAACGCATCAAGGAGAGATGAGCGGAGGAGTCCTGGGAGCGCTTCGCGCAGCTCCTCGTTGAGTGCGCGAAGATCAAACGCCTGGCATATCACGAGGAGCTGTGAGGCGGCAAGAAGAGTGGACACTTCAAGTGCAGTGAGGGTGTACCGTGCTGAGATGAGTGCGAGTGAACTGTAGGTTGTCAAGTTTAGTTAAGGAAGTCGAGAAAAGAAAGGACATACTTCACGCTCTGATTGTGCATCTCAGCGCTTACATTGCCCACGCCCACGTTCATTCCACCAAGCACATTTAACTCGCCCACATATGACGCAGCTGCGATATCAACACCCTGTTCACATACTTGCAATAAGCCATCCCATCGTCCACAACCAGACCAGAATCACGCACCTTGAACGCGAAATCCAATCCAACCTCTCCACCTGCCAAATTGGGGAACAAGCCCCGGTTCATTGCTGGGTTCACTATCTCCGTAAGCTGCACAAACATCAGCTTCCCGATGTGGGCGAGGCTGAGACGGACGTGGTCCATCGCGTTTGTCAGCGCAAGCGCTTGGAAGTTGCCTGCGTGGTGAATCTGTCCGGTCTGGTTGTTCGACGCAGAAGGGGGTTCGATGAGAGGGTTATCGGTGGCTGTTAGGATAAGATGAGTTGGTATGTGGCTACAGTGCTGCGGTGACCTACTGGAGTTGACCTCAATTGTGACTACTTGTGCTGCATTTGCGAGATCCTCAAATTGAGGACCGAGCCATTGGGGGGCTGTACGGAGAGAGTAACTGCGGGGGGTTAGAGTTTAAGTTTGGCGGAGGACTGAAATTAAAACTTACCGATCCTGCCTCAACACTCCATCATCATCCTCAATCTTGACTTCTACCTCATGTTCATTTGCAAAGGAAGATCCGGCGAGCAGAGCGTGCATGAGACGCGCGGAATGAATCTGGATTGAGCCACCACAACAACAAAGAGAAAAAACAATTAGCCCTATTAACCGCGTGAAAAATCCGAAAAAACGCACCTGCCCAATGTGCGGTCTTGCTTCACTAACGAAGGGATCAAAACTGCCCCTTGCGCCAAGCATCGCTTCAACGGACATGGCCGTTAGAACCTATAATAGCAAACAAGTCAGTCTGACGCAAGAAACGAAGTTCAAACATAAAAATACTCACAGCACCTAACACGCTCATCCCCCGTGCACCTCTCACAACTAACGCACCTACAGCCGCACTAAATGCTGTGCCATTAAGGATCCCCAAATGCTCCTTACTTGAGAGCGGGAGGGGGGTGATGCCAGCGACCTGCAAGGCCTGTGGTGCAGGAAGGAGGGAGTATGATCCATAGTTGAGAGTATCTGTGGGTATCTTAAAGGTATCGACTGAGGGTGAGAGAGGGATAGACGCAGAGAAGGGAGACAAATCGGGTGATGATTGTGACGAAGATGCTTCAGTTGACAATGGGGTTGAGGAAGTGCTGGAGATGGCTGAAGAGGGGCGTGGCAAGGGAACCCAAGCCCTGATAGCGGGGTTTCCGATGAGTGTCCCAGCAATGTAGGAAAGAGAGGATAGGTCTGTGGGAAGGGAATTAGGACCTGAGCAAGGCAAAGAACAATAAGTAGATTACTCACCTCCACTGGAACTGACGCTGCCTCTCATAGGAACGAGTGGGGTAACACCTTTATTAAGGAGCTCTGCCATTTTCTCGGCAAGTTCCCAGCGGACACCGCTGTGTCCGCGCATGAGACTGTTAGCGCGAATAAGGAGAGCAGCACGTGTCCAAGGGGGTGGCATCGTAGTGCTGGTGAAGGGATCGGAGAGAGGTGCGGGAGAAGGAAGGGCGTTGCTATCCAAAGAAGATAAAGTGGGGATAGCAGTAGAGGAACTCGGTGCGTAAGTAGGGAGAATGACGCCGGCATGTTGGTGCTGGAGGAGAGCAGCGCCGAGTGCAATAGGGTCATCTGTCCTTGTGTCTGCGCTGCCGCCAAAACCAGTGCTGACACCATAAACACTAATGCCTGCTTCGACCTTACTTTGAATGACACCACGAGAGGCAGATACTTTTTCTTTGACAAGTTGATCATCAGTAAGTTGAATTTTAACTGGATCACTGCAAGAAGAAGGTGGGTAGAGCGCAATAGCAGCAATTTGAGCAAGAGTCAAGGAAGACCCAGTGATGGTTATGGGAGATCCTGTGCTGCAATAGGAATGAGTACCAGAGATATTTATGTGGACGAGGTTAACATACAGGTAGGAGTCGAGCTCCTTGACATCCTGAACGTATTGAGAGACAAGAGCGCGAGTAGCCATTGTGGATATCTAAGGTGAAGAAGGATGTGAAGCCGTAGTGAGTGATGGCAGGTATTAGGCCCTTTATATATTTTTGTCAGTCCGAGTTAGAACGTAGGCTTCGCACCGGATACTTAGTGGGTTTTGAATGTGTCGCTCTTCAAACGGCGTG
Source organism: Suillus bovinus (assembly GCF_016758785.1). Lineage (NCBI taxonomy): Eukaryota > Fungi > Basidiomycota > Agaricomycetes > Boletales > Suillaceae > Suillus > Suillus bovinus. The sequence continues at coordinate 12,543 of NW_024542382.1, read as the reverse complement.
ATCCGCCCGAACCGTTGAAGCAGTTGCAGGTTTCTTCTGTTCTGAACAGGTTTGTTAAACATGACACAGTGTGTGACACAGCACTTTGCTCAACGAATCGAGAATCGAGATCCATATGATGACCCCCTCTGAGTTAACCCCCCTGGGGGGGTCACTTGATGATCCGTGCCAGCAACACACAAAGTCACTACTTTCGCGGGAGAACCGTGAGTACCACTGAAACACGACTGAAGTACGGTAATTCACAGTAATCCGTCTTACTTCTCAAGCCTTCTTAACACAAATGACTACTTCTCGCCATTCGTGGTTTCATCAAACTTGTGCGGACACGGCTGAAACAAGCGCTTGACCTCTAAACCGCAGTCTCACTCGATGAGAATATTTTCCTGCGATGTCCGCAGTTGACTCGTCGGTTCATCTGCGTCTGTAAAATCAAAAACAATTTTCACCTATCTCAATGATCCGGGCCAGGGTGTATCCCTTCCCTTGCGTGCCGTGTCCGGCCCTTATTTTCTTATCTTATCTCTTGTATTGTATTGCATCAATCGTCTGATCTCCTTATACACCGTGCGTCTATTCGCCGAAACTGTAACTCGTGAGCAAATCTCGTAACGAATCTCATCTATGGATAGTACACACTAACTCAAAGCATACCAATCCTTAGGTTTCCAGGTTCCTAATGTGACAGAAACCCATTCTTCGTTTCTACTGTCTCATGGTCCACACAGGTACCCCATAATGTTCTCCCATTCGCTGGCAGTGTTAGCATCTTAACGTCTAAATAAACTCGCATTCGGCAATAACCTTTACCTGCCGGCACTACAGGACATTCGTTCCAAGTATCAGCTGGCACAGATATATCACAGAATTCTCAGGAATACCCTGGCCGTTTGTCGAATTTTAGATTGCTGAGGAACGACTTGATCGCCTCTTTAAGTAAGGCCCGAGTTATGTCCCGAACATTGCTGCTCGGGGCGGCAGAGACCGAAAGTCTCCAAACTTGTTGGGCTAAGCGCCGATCTATCTTACTGCAACCATGATCCGGGCCCCTTCATACCATAACAGCGACTGAATAGCGGCTCGTCATTGATTGGCAAAACAGCAATTTGCAATCAGCCCCAGAGCCCCGTACATGTCTGCCATTCGTTGGCGGGGGGGTGTCCGTCATTTCCCTGCCTTCTTATCGGTACTTCTTGTCGCGAACTAGGCCCTATAGGCTACAGGCTTTTCAGCGGGAGTCCCGGTTATTGGTTCGCTTTTTATCCTATCGCCAAAGTCTTTGACATGCTTACCACAGGATCTAGGGCACCCTCCAACTCGATCCCGGCCAGTGACTGATCCCCAACCGACTTGCGTATACTGCCAGATTCGGCTGCATTGTTGTCGTGGGAAGTGGGTGTGTGAAGCATTCTGGCAAATCCATTATCTGCTAATATTAGGTTACTGGTCGCCGATCAGTACCCTCTTTCACGTTACGATGGAACGGGGCGTAGCTGCCGTTGTAGTACTATAGCTTTCTCGTGCACGCGTTCAAGGCCAGATGCGACTAAAGCTTAATGGGTCAAACGTTTCAGAAAAGGGAGATTACAAGCCAATGAAGCATTGCCCTATAGTCGACACTGCCGCAAGTGGTGCACAGGAAACTTCAAAATTGATGTCATCGTGGGTTAGTGCCAGCCAATTAATATGACATCCTGAACTATTCTGATTGGCTCCCAATTGCCAAATATTAAATATCGACCAGCACGTGACAAAATATACAAAGTTGTGATAAAACTACAGAAAAGACAAAGGCTCAAGAGATTCGCGAAGGGAGAAAACCCGACTTCTGTGGATCATTTAGAAGGCTACCTGGCACAGCTGTTCACAGGAACTATAATTATGATTTGATGTTGTAGTACAAATATAGTACACTTATGTGACACCGGTTCCGGCGTTGGCTAGTGCATATGCTACCATAGTCATTACATAGTCACATTAGACACACTGGAACGCAGTTGGTCGATTTTGTATGAGCCCTACCTTGGGCCACATAAATTATTTTGATTGGCTGAAACAACTTGCAACTGCTTATCCATGCAAGTTTACGTCGGTGGGACAGAGAGATCCGCTCGCGCAACAACACTTGCACCACAGTGCAGCCGATGGGAAGTGGGGGGTGTAAGGATAATACGCAAGCCAGATGTTACTTAGTACAGGCGAGCCTGCGAGCTGCATGACGCAAATCCACCTATCACCTTGGGAAGAGACTTTGCAATAATGGAAGCCCGTATCTTTGTGACATGGTCGGTAATTGTGTCAAGATCGACACAGGTCTGTCGGTGTCCTTCAAATTCGCAAACGTTTTAATGATATCGTTGATCCCGTGGTCCAAGCTCTCAGGGGGTGAAACGTTTGTCGTGGTTCGCGTATCTGATCGTGTCGTTCATGCTGCTTGACCACTAACACAAGGTATGGGAATCAATAGAAGCTAGATGTAGAGCACGTTGGCAGGCAAGGTGAGCGAGACCATTGCAATATTTTCGACGGGAACGGGAACTACATAGTGGGTGACGACAAACTGCGAATGCATGAGCGGATGTCTTGACCGCTTAGTTTTTCAAGGCCGCCGAGAGCAAGGTCTCACAGATAATCCGGAAAGCGAGCCAATACTTCTCGTTCAGTTGATACTTCTCACCAATCTGGTTGATAACAGCAGCTGTCGGAGATGCCGTCGGTAGAGGTGGGTAAGACAGGAATTGAGCAATGTCAAAGGAGGATGTCTTCATCACATGTCTCCGTTACATTTGATGCCCGGAATCAAGTGTATGCCGTCGACTCTCTCAGCAATGACTATTTCTTGTGTACACATTGGGACTCTTGTCGCTCACGGTAATGTAGCAGGCCAATGAGAATGCAAACTACGGGTTTTGCCAGATGACGTCCTTGATCACCAATGTGCCGTCGCACATGGTGAAAGAAGACTCGAATGGCTGTGCTCGATTCAGCATTCTATAGCAGGGGAGATGAAGTCACTGATTATGGTTGAGTGCATCGAGTGCACTCTCGACTGTGGTCTTGCCGTCCTCGAGTGATGGGAAGGACACGACGGGCGCAACGTGCTGAGCAACACATTTGAGCTCCCTCCCTTCTATTACCGAGTTGCCTTGATCAACGGCCACAAAATGATGCGAGGACAACCTCTCGAGAAAGCAGCGTGGACTCAAAAGTGGGGCACCGTCAGATACGCAAACCAGTGCGAATGTTTGACTACATGAGAGCTTGGACACGGGGTCAACGATATTATGACAAAGTTTGCGAAAAAGGCCGACAAACTTGTGTTGATAATAAGAAGATCCAAACTGCTCCGCGAATCATTGGAACTCGCAAGAGACTTCGGCTTGTGTAATGTCAAGCGAAACATCGATAGGATCTTCCGCGCTATGGATAATCAAATCATCGCAGCTGCACCGTGACCAACTAGCGTTCGGTACAACGACTGGACCATCCTCCGCAGTATTTTTGAGATTAGAAAACATGAAAAATCGGGGATTATGTGAATGTGTGAGACAACTTCATTGCATAGTCAGTCGCTGGAATTGTTTTCAATAGACTTATATAATGCATTAAGAAGGCGAAAACTCAACCGTTTGAACTCCTCTGCCAATGCCGTGCTGGTGGTACCTGAAACAGAAAAATTCATCGAGTGGTGTGCTGAAGCATGCCAAAGTCACTGGGTCCAGAATACTGCACAGTGCTGCATTCATAACTCGCCTCCCTGTTCATATTAGTACCTCAGAAGCGACTGTATAACTCGACGGATGATCACCAGATACAACAAAAAAACGACCTCACCCCCTATTTGTCAAAAAGACAATGTTCAGCTGACATAACATATTCCCACAGTCGTTGCTGGTGCAGCTCAAAACCTCAGTACGATACCCAAAGGAGCAAACCATTCTGTGACAACGGGATCGACCAGTCTAACTTAACTACGTCAAAATTCCCCACTTTTCAAATGAGACATACGTCAGACTTGCCACGAGTCCACGTTCTATGAAAGTTTGGACACCTGGCTTGGTCTGTCGCAGTATTCCAACATCATATCATTCGCGTGCTCAGTATCGCACACAGGTGCATCTTTTTGCCAATCGGTCTCTATCACAAAGTGTCGGCGGGGAACGTTGGTTCAGCATGACCATGACTATCCTGTGGCACAGTAGCAACACCCACGGTGCTCGTCTGATGTATTGATAAGGGAATCCACGATTTCACTCATTTGCGTCGCATTTCGCCTGGATACCAACATACGTTGTCCAGCACTGCTAGACTCGGGACTCGGGAGCAACTCAAGGATTGACCCGGTATGCTTCTTGTCTACGAGGCCTCGTCAGCCGCAGCAACGCGATGAGGAAGGTAGATAACAATCGTGCACCACGACACCGCAGCAGTGCACATAACATTCGTTGGCCATGCCTTCATTGTCGCCGCCGCATTTGGGAGAACTTTAGATGCCTGGAAATTCAAAGTAATGTCATCACTGATTCGATAGTCCTGCAACTTTGAAATTCATACAAAGAGAGCGGTGTCAATTTGTTATCTTCTCGGTTTTTTTGAATGCCGACGTCTCTATCATGAACCCCGAGTCACTATGCGCACTAGTCAGCTAGCAGCTCGCCGTTCCGATATCAAAGATGGTGGCTCTGCCTGCCACTGCCTCGTGTCTATATTTTAACAAAACATCATAAACTTCTTACCCTCCGATGTCTATCAAAGACACGGGGAAGCCCCGTTCTACCTATCAGTGAGCTCTCAGACATGTTATCTTCACACAATACAAAGTTTCTCGTTGCTATGGTCAGACAAGAGGCACAAGACTGCCTCTTGTATCTCCAGGGCGTCTATGATACGACGGCCGCTAAACAGATGATGTCCTCCAAATCTCCGTACAATATGCCGTTCCGTCGACATCGCCATCTCGCTCCGCACTTCCGTTCCTGGCCGTGTGTATCGTCCCTTGCCAAAATGAAATTTGCTGTGAGCAGAGATTGACGCGTGTGGTGCTTGCTTGTTTTTTGGGCGGCAATCTCATTTCTGTCAGCGACCCCCCTTTCAAATATGCTTGGGACGATTTCTTTTCACAAGGTGCACGTGCCTGTGGGTTTTAAAGGGATTATGAAGTTTCAGTGGCAAAAGCAAAGTTCAAACAAGTGGAGTTGGTATCCTTGTATCTGATCATCTATATGGCTTGGCAGTCAATCGACACATATCGGCTCCGTCTCTGTCACGACTGGTAAGTTCTGTCTCCTCTTTGTCTTATTTCACACGTCGGGCTCTGAAATCCAGAATACCGCACAGTCATTCATTATGCCCGCCAAGACAGATAGGCACCAGGCTGCCTACGCTTTAGCGAAGTTTGTCTATGACTATTCGCAACCGATGACACAACGGCTATGGCAAGGTACAAGTCTAAACGAGTACGTATCATTTCCTCAATCTCGAACATTCGACCTGCACCACGCACCACTCGCACGATACATCGATCACATTGGTTCATAAGCGTAATTGGAAAACTTACAGAATTTCTTGATTGAGTGAGGTTGAAGATGATACGATGTGTCGCGGAGTTGAGATTTTCTAGCGCCCAAATCCACTTCAGGAAAAAATCAAATGTGAAGCTTCCAAGGCTATCTATCTAAGTGATACTTGTACATTGAAACGTCATAAATTATCTATGCATCCACGTCATGGAATGTTATGTGAGTAGTAGTCTATATAAGGTATAGCAAGAGCAAGTATAGCGAAACAAACCAAATGTCGTGATAGTATACCAATGGTGAAGGCTGCAAGCCATATGAGCAATCGAAGCCCCAGGGGAGAGTTTTACCCTTGCTGACAGGCAACCAGGGTTCGCTAGGCTTGCTCTCCACCGTGCAGCTTTGTTCAATCTCAAGCTTGCTCTCAGTGAGCCATGCCTGTCCGCGAACGAACATGTCCCTGTCGGGAAACACTTCGAGGATTTCACATAGGAAACCTTCCGTCGAAAGCGTATACGTTCTGCGGAGTTCCCGCTTGCCACCGACGATCTGCGTCTGGGCGTCGATGAGAGAAAATTGTGGTGTGCGATGCATCTTGCGGAATGTCTGACCAATGGGGAATTTCTCGTCTAGAAATAGACGTTCGAAGTCGGGGTGGGTGATGGTAACCTTTGATGTAGCGGTGCAGACGATTCGCGAAGCACACATAAGATGTACTTGTCGCGATTGGGTTATGGGGTGCTCGGGAGAGGCTGGTTGCAGCCGCGGTGAGCCATTGGCATATACGAGCTCAATAAATATGGGCCGAGAAAAGAATGTGCTACAAAGAGACAGAGATTCGTTAGCAACCATTAATACGACCAAGTCATTGATATACCTCATCAGTCGCTGCAGGTCCCCTTGAGCTGCAAGCATGATGCGCTCAAGACCAGTAGTATCCTCTGGGATACATGACAGCTGTCAAGGTGATGTTTCAGACATGTCTCAAAAAATTATGACGATAGTATCGTTACCTCTACGGACGTAGATGCATTGTTAAATGAGTCCTTGCTAATCATTATGGGGCTTGCTGTACAAGGAGCGAATAAAAAGAAGGACTAGATGGCGAACGAATGATGGTGTAGGCTTATAAGGCTCTCGGACTCCCACAGTACGACACGGAGAGAGAAGAAATTTGAAATGAGGTTCTTCGCTTCACTTCCATCGGACGGAGCCAAATGATGCAGTGAGATAAGTAAAGCGAAGGACGTTGGTATTGGACAAGCCTATCCAGGATTACTCGGTCGCGATTTGGTTATCATCTTCATATGGTTTTTTAATATTGTACGTTAAAACATGAGAATCCTTACGTACTCGATGATAGATGGGCGCGCCTTTGTACCGACTAGCTCACCCAGAAACGACAGATTGACAGACAACTCATGTCGCGTTGTTCACACATAGCAACTTGTGAGGGGAAATCTAGTCACCGCAATTGCGCACTGAGATGATATTGAATCAGGTCCAGGTCCAGGTCCGGAAGTTGTGAGTAGAAGAAGGGCCGAGCTAAATTAGCGCCGATCTAGAAATAACATCATAGAAAAATCTAGGCTATTGTGGTTGCCGGAATGATACCGACTATTGTCTTGTTGAACCGTCACTATCTTGGACTTGGCCTTCAGACATTCAAAGGTAGGAAGGGCAACTATCGCGACGAGCTGGGCCAGTATTCTTACTCGCACCGCAACAATTCGGACGCGATTTTGGTTCCCCTGTAGAGCCGCCGCCTGTATGATACGCCTCGAGGATCACAGGTGTCGAGACTACTACATGGAACTCTGATAGGCTCCTACACTGCCCTGCAGTACGTGATATTAATATGATTATCATTCTTTATGAGTAAGTACTTATGCTAAGCTTGCTTACTAGGTTTCTGGAAATCATCATTAATATTCACATGTGCAGCCACTTGCATGCATACTGCTAGTACTAGTACGTGTAAGCTTTCGAAGTTCAGCGAAAGTTACTCCTCTCCAGCCCCCCAGCGGCAGCCCTGCATGTGGATGATTCTAAATGATTCGTCTTTTCTGGGAGGCGTGATTCATCGCTCCCTCGGTATTCTCATCGTGTCATCTCTTCGGAACCCTTTTCGGTAGGATAGACTCTTATCTTCAACTTCATTTTATAAAAAGGGTCTCAGGTATACTGCCGCTGATTCTCCGATAGACAATCAGCGATTGATGTGATTCCATTGCACAGATATAAGTAAAACATGTGGTTTATGACTTGTAACTCGGGTTGAACCACTTGGCATTTGCTGTAGTAGGGCCGCATACCGCCTCAAATCTCGATTAATGTCGACCCTTGGCTGTGCCCAATACGACCAATTTCTACTCATTGAACCCCTGTTTATTCTTATACCAGCATCAGTGCCTTCCTCGCCAGATATGCCGCGTCGCATCGTGAATCACACCGATCCTCAGGCTGTCAGCGTGTGCGGTGCCCTCTTACTACCATTCGGCTGTCATAAAGCCGTGGCAAATAGAGTGTAACGCAAAAAAAAAAAACACAAAAAAACGTAATCGAAAGACATGGGAAACCCTGTCGACTGATGAGCTTACCAAGTTAATAGCACCAAGTCAGTGAAAATTGGTTTAAACACCGCCCCAGATATCCTCCAGTAGTACTTGATGATTTCAATTGGCTGAGACTTTGCAAAGTTGAAGACTTTTGCAAGTACGGTAAACAAAGTCATCTACCGCCAAAAACATATCCTAATTTGGTAGTTTCACGATGTCAACATGTTCTGGCCCTTGGTAAGCCTCACCCACGCCGGGCTTGCACATTTGAATTAGACCGTGTGAGATGTTAAATGCTTGACGTATATTAGATAGGGTCCTTGCTGAGCGGTGAATGGCGTAGTCAGCCAAGTAAAAACTGGTACTATCACCTGATTCGGAATGCACAATCGATGGATAATGCACAATGCACTCCAGAGCTCACCACTCTAAATATATTTCATTCGGAACAGCTGGTGGACAATTATTAGCATACATTCAATAATACTACCAATTCAAAATTTTAAAATCGGTGCTGTGAAGCCTTCCCGAGATGAAACATTGTGCGAGTGTGCCCAAAATGAGTGATTTTTGGACACTAAATCCAAGATCCACCCAGATCCCATTAACCTATCAACACAGAAAGTTCAAAATATGTGAAATGCACCATCCTGAATCTACTCCAGGTGTTTCTATGTCAATAGGACACCACCACAGCATGCTATTCGCGATTCATGAGCAAAGCGTGACGGTCAGGCTAGATTGGGAAATCACACTCTCGGCTTGGTTGAGTCTCCGCTTTCTTTGCATTCGGCAGAATCGGCACATACCAGCATCTGTTCCTTTGAAGACACCAGAGGACATTGTTACATTACAAGGACAGTCGACCAATGTCAAGGACAGCTCGAGTTTTTCGCAACCGCCCTTCACCACATTCACAACCTCCTCTCACACGCGAGGATCGTGAAAAACGTATCAAGGATGCAATCGATACATGGCGTGGGGGTGAAACTAAAAGCCTCCTACAAGCAGCCAAGATGCATGGTGTCGAGCACATATATTCCACAGTGCGTAGGAGATGTGAAGGGTTGACTCTGCCACGAGACGAGGCGCATGCAAAACAACGCCAAGTCAAAATCAGAACTGGAGGATATTGCTACTGCTCTTTCGCTGTCAACCGAGGGCACGAAGTCTGAAATTTTAGAACGCATCAAAGGACACTTGGAGAATACTCCCGACCTACGCCAGGACCACCGCTTTTCTGGTCTTTACACATCTCGTGGAAATCGGGCACCCCATGAGTCAAACGGTCATGCTGGATCTTCAAGAATTGACCATACTGCTCCCATTCAAGCTACACCATCTCAGCAGCTCGTTCCAAGCATCAGTCATGGTTGTATTTCACTTACTTCCATGTTTATTTTGTTGCTGATAATGTCTGAATAGCTATGCATAGTAACGGCGCTCCCTTCTCGAGTCAAGCGGCACAGCAAATGAACGGTCCTTTACCCTTCCCCTCATTTAATCCACCACCTGCATACCCACTCCATTATCCAGGTCGCGAGACACGATTCATGCAGCCAGTGCCAGCCCCAGAAGGGGCTCGTCCTCTTCGAACTTCACAAGACCTCCCACCACGGCTACATGCTGGGCCGTCCACTGGCAGATACATGCCTTACCCCCTGCATGGCCTTCCTGCACCATTAAATAGAGTTTCAGCAAATAATGATCACTCAGCACATCCTAGTGTTTATTACTAGATATTATTCCCTCAATGAAATTTGATTTGGAGCTCGTTATTGAAGCTTGAAGTTATGAACGGTGCGGAACACTGGACTTTCATTCGCTTTGCACGCTGTCGGACTGTGAATATCATTGTGTATTGGCCGAGGTGCCGCGCGTGACATAGTGTGACGAAATTGTGCATTTCTATTGTGTTTTCGACACCTCAACTTCCAGTGCTGCCGCTGCAACAAGCTCGCAACAAAATTAAAAAATTCTTGTTGGGCCTAATGCACAGAGACCTAAAGTATACACTACAGTAGATCCGATACGAATATGTGTTGTTGTTGTGTTGCTATTCAGCAATAAGTGTAAATTGTGCATTTCCCGTCGAATGATAGTAATGTCAACAACTCTCTTCACAAGTTTCACCGCCGATACTCGGGAGTGACAGGCCACAGCATTGATCACTGCCTGTCTCATTTTGTCTATAAGGTTCGCCTACGGGAGTCTACTGTTAGAATGAGTCGTCCTATCTATCTTAACATACCGACGCGTTCAGGGACCACATGGGTGAGAAAAGCATGCAATTGTACGAGTACTGCCAGTGTCCTCGCGGATTGCCCAAGAATTACTGAAATCGAGTGCTTCTTGTCGAGAACACGGCCTCGCCCGTTCTACAACATAATTTTCTTCGTATAGAATATCCGAGCCGGACGTCCGCTAATTTCTCTAGAACGTTTTCGAGAAACTGAGAACCGTGCTAAGTAAGGCCACTTCGATGCCACACGATTCAATATGTTCATAATGAATCGTAGTCATTTGGGTAAGCCAGTGGAAGCACTCGAATATGACTGCACCTGATTAGCCAACTGAGTGGGGGTGGGGTAGCCTGTATCGACATGGGCGCGCCGGCGGTAGAAGTGAGTCAATTCTATGAATTGCAGAAGCTACCTGCCCGATTGTGTATAACAAATCTGAGTCGGCGGATGTGCGCTTCGTAAGGAAGATGAAGACCTAGTGAATTTCATAGTTTCAGTACTACTGTAACATCAGATGAAATTATACCGTACATGTACGGTATGGGGGCGGCGTATTTACACAACGTATGCGGAGGTCATCCAAACCGTGATGAACCACACTTCCTTTGCGTAAGGACAGCCACTCTTGCTTTGTGTCTGTTGGTATCTGAGTCAGCCCTCTGCTTCCAGGAATTCTGCAACAAAAGCCTGAGTTTCCAGCTTATACGTTTTTCGAAGTTTACTCTTTGCTTGCGTCTAGAAATAGAAGTTCGCGTTGGGGAGAGGTGATGATAACAGTGGATATTGCAACGCAGACAGTGCATGACGCACACACGTGTCGTGGTCGTGTGATGGGGTCTCTGAACTTACTGGCGTAAGCAGTGCGCGTAAATAAGTTCGATAAAGATAGGGGCGGCCAAATATGAGCTGGGGAGGCGAAATATCAAAACCTCGTTTAACGCGGCGGCGGGACATAAATAATTACCCCAGCAGTCTTTGTAAATCGCCTCGTGCCGCAAGCTTATGCGCTCCAAACCAGTAGTATGCATCTGGATCACATGTCAGCTTTTGATCCTGTCAACTTGTGGTAGCCAAAATGGAGAACAAGATTAGACATTGGTGGGTGCAGTGCCATATGGATCATTGGACAACGTGCTCGACTGCAAACTGAAAAAGGTTGTTGGACAGATGGTTTAAGTTCTGATAGGGAAAATAAAGCTGAATTTTCCGGATCATCCAGTGACAATCGAGAAAATTTGAAGGATGTTCCGCCCGATATCTATGTTCGCATGCACATGTTTCGAGCACAAGTAAGGATTTCCAGAAAGGCGGTTCGTATACTCCTAGATTGATGTCTGCGAAAGTAATCGGATTGAGCAACTATAAATCTTATCTGATATGTTCTGATGCAGTCATTCGTGTACCTGCAGTAGATATTTTTGGGGTTTTAGCAGTCAAGCCGCGGAGGAACATTCTCGACTCGTTGCAACCGGGAATCCGTGGTGTTCGCAGTTGCATACACGTGGGTTTTTCGTTATATATAACGCCAAAGTCTGTCGATCGTCATCACGAAGGTGATCACGAGTCCTTATTCAAGACTCCCGATAATCCCTGTAAGACGCATATCAGCAGAAGCCAAACATATCCAGACAGATATTTAGCAAGCCATGTGCGTGAATACTGGCCTAGGGTAATGATAGATGTGTCAATGAATGAAACAAACCCGGAAGGACCTAGGTCTGAAATGCAGGATTGAATGCAATCACATCTTATACCCAAGTTAACATGGACTTCCAGTATCTCTATGTACCTCTGAGACAGAAGGTATTATGTTCTGGAATCCAGCCTCCCCCAGGAGCTGTTGGTTGAAGAGTAGAGTGACTGCTAACTGGGATCGTGAGAATAAGTACTTAGCTTGTTGCTGACTCAAGAAATACTCGCAAAACTTGATTTCGGATTGAGAGACTCTGAGACGGTGCATTCAAAGCATGGCAAGTGCGTTTCGTAACTTGCGATCATCTATAATGACGGTCATTATCAGGGCAAGGCAAAGAAGACTAGAAAATTTGCTACCGTTAAACGCCTCTTGAACCCCAATGATGCTAGATTGTGCGTCGCCTGACTAGCCGCTCCGCTGTGTCGCTGAATCCTTCGATGCAGAAAAGAGAACCAATTGAAGCAGAAGAAGAAAGAAGAGGAAGAGAAAGCCAAGGCGGTCCGTCGGGTGTGAGTCTTCAGTAACCTATC
>NW_024542381.1:0-17985 GCF_016758785.1 Suillus bovinus | reverse complement strand
TATTAGTTGTTTGATGTCCCTCTTTTTATAAGAGAGGTTTCCCATTACTCAGTTAGCTGCCCTTGGGACGACAATTTCACTTGCACCCGTGTCTAGCTGTGTTTGCTTAGCTTAGCACCAACTTTCCACATAGTTCAGATTCCTCATCTTCAATGTGAAGTGCAATTGGCCGATGCGATGTCCAAAGGTCCAATGTGGAGTGGCTCAGACATGTGCATGTATGTTTTGGATGTTGACATGAGTATCAAAAACAGTGGTTCCAAGCCTAGCACCATAATCATTGTTACAACATATTAAGCCTTATAACAGAGCTTGCCCCTCGAGGGGTACTCAATGTCACAACATCAGGAAACCTACAATTCTGCTGAATATCCTGATTTCTCTGTATTACTGATATCAGACAACTGTCTGATATCAGTACCAATCAGTACCAATCAGTACACATCAGTTGTGCAGATATATCAGATTATTAGACCAACAAAATTACAGTGTCCAAGGATGTCAGACTTCAAAAGAAAGTTATACAGTCATTCAGAGCATCAGCTTTTCTGATATCAGTAACAATCAGTAACAATCAGCACATATCAGTTGTGCAGACACATCAGATTATCAGACCAAAAAAATTACAGAATATCCAGGGATATCAGACTTTCAAAAAAAAAAAAAATTAATCAGTTATTCAGCAATATCAGCTTAACTAGCCTCTAGATTATCAGAAGGTACAGATATACAATTCTGCAGTATATACAATTTCCTATCACTCAGTACTCAATAGATCTCAGTGACTTACCACTGCCAGAAATTTGAGGTTGTCTAAATTGAGAATCAATGAATGACAGTTTGCAAACCAAATGACACCATATATAGTATGTCAGGCACAAGTGCAGATGTCTGCACTAGCAACCTATTGCCTAATTAGGAAATGCCCGCTCACCACACGCTACAATCAGCTCAACATTTAACATGTTTGTTCATTATCTGATGGTATACAATACTGATTCTTGAATAGTTATATTAAATAGATATATATTAAAATAAGCTCTATTGTATTGTATTATATGCATACAATATATATACTACATTATTACACTAATGTGGATGTATCATAGTGTTGCAGGGACTTAGTGAAATTTCGCATTTTGATGATATAAGCAGTCATGTGATGTTGAAAAGGTCACTGAAACCAACCCTCTGGCTAAAACCTGTCCGGTGCTACGGCGGATATATCCACAGTCTGGCGGCAAGAAACGGCCAGGTAGCGGACTTTCAAAACACCCTAGGTACATCTAATAGTATGTGTTAATCTTATCACTCCTTATTATTTTCATATGGACCTTGTATGAGTCTCAGCTACTGCTCCCCAATAGTTACTGTCCAGAGCCCCAGTGGGTGTGGGCTACCTCTACCAGTAAAGTTCAAGCAGGGTGGTATCAAAGGAGAGGGTGGGTTGCTAGTAATCACTCATGGCTAGCTACTAGGGCTTTGGATATGGTGGACAGTGTGATTGAAGCAACATGGTATTGTCATGTAAATAGTTGATAAAGAATAGATTGTTAGTTAGGAAGCATTGAAGTGAGCTGGAGGTATCGGGTATTGGTGCTGTAGTTGAATGTCGAGGGTGTTTTTAATGTCTGACATGCCGTCTGTTAGCTACCAGCTTTGCTGCCGTTCTTGCCGCAGTGCGCCCCAGACTTTTATGCGCCGGAGGGGTGGTTTCAGGGATGTTCTTGTGATGTTGGTTGAAGTTAGGTGGGAAAGCTTATGTAATCAAAAATGTGTTCAATGGTTCAAGTCTTCTTGCCTTCTTCTCTTTCTCTCCTTTCAATCTTTTTCTTTCCCCACCCTTACTCTTAGGTCAGGCTCCTGGATATTCAAGTTGGGATATGTTGGTATTGATGTGAGTGTTGGTGTGGATGGGACTTTGGAATTGGTGCCCTGGTGAGTCACTTATCCCCTCTCCTATTCTCTCCTCTAAAGACTGACCCTGTTCACTTCTAGCCTATATATTTTCGCATTTTTGGTCCTTTTGGTAAGTCACTTATCTCCTCTCCTCTCCTCTGAAGACTGACTTTCTGCTCACTTCTAGCCTATATATTTTCGCATTTTTGGTGTTTTTGGTGAGTCTCTCCTCTCCTCTCCTCTCTTCTCCTTCAAAGACTGACTCCCTGCTCATTTCTAGCCTATCTATTTTCGCATTTTTTTAGTCTTTTCAGTAAGTCTCTTCTTTCTCTAACCTCTTTTTGGCCTCTATTTTCGCATTTTTGTCTATTTTAGTGTCTCTCTTAGTCAGTAGTATAGATGCCAATGTAGTAGTTACTTTGATTATGATTTTTGTATTTTTGATATTTTGACCATTGCAATGTCCTGATGTTATGTGATGTGCTGGCACATATTACAGTGACATAATTCCGTATTATACGGGTTACCCGACCTACATAATATCCCATATAATATGGGCCAGCGGACTATGGGCTGATGTTATGTATATCCCCAATGTTGATGGATGGGCCAGGAGGGATATTATTTCTGATGGAGACGGGTGGGCCCATCTATGCTGATATTATATATATCCTCAAAGATGTCGGGTGGGCCGATGTAATGGTTTATTGTATAGATGGGTGGGCTGACGTACAGGAAGTATTTTGTACACGGGTGGGCCGAGGGAGTGGTGGAATATGTATTATATAGACAGGTGGGCCAATGTAAGGGTTTATTGTATAGACGGGTGGGCCGACATACTGGAATTATTTTGTAGACGGATGGGCCGAGGGAGTGGTGGAATATTCATTATATAGATGGGTGGGTCGATGGAGGGGGATGTAATATAGACGGGTGGGCCAAGGTAGTGAGATATCTGTCTGACATTCACAGATTACCGAGTCCCAGATGCCCAAGAACTGAATCCCATTGTGCAACATCCATTCCGGACACCCAAACACCCCAAGCTCGAGACTGGAAACTGGAAACTGGTGAAAATGTGTGAAATTTCTATTTCCTTACACCAAACACATGAACACCTGAACGCCCAAAGCCTGAAGCTTAAAAGTCCAGTTATCAAATCACCGAGTGCCGAGTCCTGATAGACCCAAAATCTGAAGCCCAGAACCCAAAAACATGTATGCAAAATGTCCATTTTTCATTCATTGCACAAATCACCGAGTGTCAAGTGACAAAACCAGAAACTCAAGACCCAGTACACAAATCACCAAGTACGAGTGCCGAGGGCCAAACCCCAAAGTCCGAAACTTGAAAACATGTATATAACATATCCATTTTTAAATCATTGCACAAATCACCGAGTGTCGAGTGCCAAAACCCAAAACTTGAAACCCGGTATGCAACATGCCCATTTTTCATTTACATTAAACAAATCATCAAATGCCGAGTGCTGAGGGCTGAACCCCGAAGCCTGAAACCCGAAAATATGTATACAACATATACATATTTCCCTCACTGCACAAATCACCGGGTGTCAAGTACTGAAACCCGAAACTTGACACCTGGTACACAAATCATCAAGTGCCGAGTGCCGAGTGCCGAGGCCCGAACCCCAATGTCTGAAGCCTAAAACCCGAAGCCTGAAACCCAAAAATATGTGTACAACATATCCATATTTCACTCATTGCACAAATCACCGAGTGTCGAGTACCGAAACCCAAAACTCAATACCCGGTACACCCATCACCAAGTGCCAAGTGCCAAGTGCCGAGGCCCAAAGCCCGATGTCTGAAGCCTGAAACCCAAAGCCTGAAACCCAAAAATATGTATACAACATATCAATATTTCACTCATTGCACAAATTACCGAGTGTCGAGTGCCAAAACCCGAAACTCAAAGCACGGTACACAAATCACCAAGTGCTGAGTGCCAAATGCTGATGCCCGAAACCCAACATCCGAAGCCTGAAACCCAAAGCCTGAAACCCTAAAATATGTATATAACATATCCATATTTCCCTCATTGCACAAATCATGGAGTGTCAAGTACCAAAACTCAAAACTCGACACCTGGTACACAAATCACCAAGTGCTGAGTGCTGAGGCCTGAGCTCCGATGTCCAAGGCCCAAAACCTGATGTCTGAAGCCCAAAACCCAAAGCCTAAAACCTGATAATATGTATGCAACATATCCATTTTTCCCTCATTGCACAACTCACTGAGTGTCAAGTACCAAAACCCGAAACTTGAGACCCAGTACACAAATCACCAAGTGCAGAGTGCCAAGTGCCAAGGCCCAAAACCCGACATCTAAAGCCCAAATTCGGAAGCCTGAAACCCGAAAACATGTATGCAATATTTCCATTTTTTACTCATTGCACAAATCACTGAGTGTTGAGTGCCAAAACTTGAAACTCAAAACCCAGTGTGCAATAGGCAAAGATAATGAAAAAATGGAAGTTGTTGTCCGAGTCTAGGTGAGTGTATTGGTAGTCTTTTCTTGTCCATCGGTTATCATTTGACCAAGATATAAGCTAAAGAAATCTGAAACATCGGCGAGAATGAAAAATGAAAGTTGTAGTCCAAGTCAAGGTGAGTGTATTGGTAGTCTTTTCTTGTCAATTGGTTATTTCATTACTCGGTACTCAGTACTTAGAAATCAGTACTCAGTACTTGGTTCTGATACCCAGTACCTGGTGTAATGATAGTCGCGGCACTGGGCTCAAAACCCGTGTTTTTGATACTCACATTAAACAGTATTTGTCCGATGCATCCCTGACATTCCGATCCTGATCCCGACGCCCGACCCCGGCCTGAAAGTTTTGGACCCAACATTTTTGCATCAGACTCATCCTTCCAATGTCCTGTCTAGCTGTATCTATCCCCACTGGTGCATATTTACTCGTTTTCACATTATTGAATATTACAGACAGCGTTATTACATGTAAGCATAGACCATTGCACTTTGACATTTTTCACAATTTTCAGTATCTTGCCCTTGCATCCATGATCCAACCTTTTAATATATAATGAGCATAGCTTATATTATTGCCTCTGATGACCAAGATCAGCTCACAATAGGCTGGAGTTTGTGAGCTAGTGTGCATACTTGCCATTTCTCCTGATAAGGGGCCCATACCTTCAAAACATTGAATCTTCATGATCAGGAAACCTGGAGT
This sequence comes from Suillus bovinus, assembly GCF_016758785.1. NCBI lineage: Eukaryota > Fungi > Basidiomycota > Agaricomycetes > Boletales > Suillaceae > Suillus > Suillus bovinus. The sequence continues at coordinate 12,869 of NW_024542381.1, read as the reverse complement.
ACATTTAAAATATATTAAGTATCATAGACATAAATTTACAGACAAATCCACCAAGAATTGAGTACTGAGGAAGTGAAATAGATAAGAAATGGAGTGTGGGAAACTTCAAAGACCCAAAGCATCGAAAATGGTCAGTGAAGCAATTAATAGGACTTTAATGCTGAGTCAACTCATGTTTTCACTATATCCCTTCCACCCACCCCCTACCCTCAAGGCAGTAGGCAGTATGGGTTCCTTAGGTAGTTTACAATCTATCCTACATATTTTTAATGAAATCTTTGGCCTGAATCATCTATAAATGCGACTGTGTAAAAATATGTCTATTGTCACATTTCACACATATGCCTGTCATTACATCAATCCTTCATGTATCTTTCTAAACTATTAGGGCTATTATAATGGACATATATGGGTGTTATTCCAGGTCTCTGATCCCATCACAGGCTTGTCATGTTGGATATCTCAACATAATGTGCAAGTCTTGCTATTAATATTCATTCTTTTATCTTTATGCTCACTTACTGCACACATGTACAAATGCACGCCTCATCTTTACATCATTGCTAACATGCCAGACAAATATATACTCCTCATACCTGCATCATCCTACCTCAGTCTATTTGTTCTCAGACTGAGGTATGACTATACATTCATTATCATACTCGACACTGACTAACATTTAACGTAGTCTTCAAATAATCTCCAATTGACAAGAATGACATAAGTATAAAAATTAGTGGTTCTGAGCCCAGCACCGCAACCATCACTACACTGAGTACCAATACTTGGTAGGACCACCAATACATTCACATAGACTCGGACTACAACCTTCATTAAAAAAGTTAAGCATAATAATAATTTTCATTTTTTCATTATCATTTTCCTACATTGACTAGCGAGTCCCGAGTCCTGACCCTTGGTAGTCAATACAATTCCCAAGTTATTTGAACCCTACATCAATGGATAATACATACAAATACAGAATTCATGTCTAGTTGTAGTGATGTGTACCAGGTGTTAAGTTTCGGATTTCGGTACTCAACACTCGGTGATTTGTGCAGTGAGGGAAATAAGGATATGTTGTATACATATCTTTGGGTTTTAGGCTTTTGGTTTCAGGCTTTGGATGTCGGGCCTTGGCACTCAGCACTCAGCACTTGGTGATTTGTGTACCAGGTCTCAAGTCTCAGGTTTCGGTACTTGACACTCAGTGATTTGTGCAATGAGTGAAATATGGATATGTTGTATACATATTTTCGGGTTTCAGGCCTCGGGTTTCGGGCTTCAGACATTGGGGTTCAGGCCTCGGCACTCGGCACTTGGTGATTTGTGCAATGAATGAAAAATGGACATTTTGCATACATGTTTTTGAGTTACAGGCTTTAGATTTTGGGTCTCAGGCTTCGGGTCTATCAGGACTCGGCACTTGGTGATTTGATAACTGGACTTTTAAGCTTCAGGCTTTGGGTGTTCAGGTGTTCATGTGTTTGGTGTAAGGAAATAGAAATTTCACACATTTTCATCAGTTTCCAGTTTCCAGTCTCGAGCTTGGGGTGTTTGGGTGTCTGGAATGGATGTTGCACAATGGGATTTGGTTTTTGGGCATCTGGGACTCGGTAATCCGTGAATGTCAGACAGATATCTCACTACCTCGGCCCACCTGTCTATATCACATCCCCCTCCATCGGCCCACCCATCTATATAATGAATATTCCACCACTCTCTCAGCCCATCCGTCTACAAAATAATTCCAGTATGTCGGCCCACCCGTCTATACAATAAACCCTTACATCAGCCCACCCGTCTATATAATACATATTCCACCACTCCCTCAGCCCACCCGTGTACAAAATACTTCCTGTAAGTTGGCCCACCCATCTATACAATAAACCATTACATTGGCCCACCCGACATCTTTGAGGATATATATAATATCAGCATAGATGGGCCCACCCGTCTCCATCGGAAATAATATCCCTCCCGGCCCATCCGTCAACATCGGGGATATACATAACATCGGCCCATAGTCCACTGGCCCGTCTTATACGGGATATTATGTAGGTTGGGTGACCTGTATAATACGGAATTTGTCACTGAAGGGGCTCATCAGCTTGCAGGCCAGTGCAGATCTGCGGTCATGAGATTTGGCAGCAGCAGCAGCTCGTTTCAACAATCTGTCAGCATTGCGTGCATCCTCACACTCGTGGACTGATTCCCAATTGAGCATGACCTGCTTCGCAAAGGGTTGAAAGTCATAGGTGTTACGACTTGGATGGTATCTGTTGGCGATGCTCAAACAGAGCTTGTGTCGTCAATGGTCTGTGGACGTCCTTGGGCTAGCCCAAGGTTAGGGGTCGTACTTGGCGTGTCTTCGGCAAGTACGATTTAACGCCTATGTCCAAATCGGGTAGCTTATGTCACGCGGGTGCGAGACAATAAGCTATGTCGGCCTAGGCTTACGACACCCGAAGGTTAATCGTAAGGATCGTCGTTAATTAGAAGGACAGAAGTCCGACTAGTTAACAGGGGCTTTGCTCGTCGACGAAGTCGATGAGTAAAGGTCAAGACTATAGGCTTATCCGCGAAGAGCAGATAAGAAGATAGAATATAGACTGCTGGCGAGGCAGAAGGATCACTCTGGTGAGAGTAGGAGGTCAAGAACCAAGTAGATTCAAGTTAGGGAATATGGTACATGGTAGCGAGTTTATATAGAGGACAGGGGACGTATTAGTGGATGATAACTCGTACTACCGGGAGAGGCAATCGTTAAAGGGTAAGACCATAATAGGAAGGCACGTTCGATCTAGGTAGAACGTGCTGGATAAGAAAGTGAGTCAGAGATCAGAATGAGAAGTGAAACACGCAGGGGCACGATCGTGCAACTGCGGATCTAAGTATAAGTCGCATGTGCGACTGCGCACCGAGTCAGAGATCAAGAAAGGAAATGGGATGCGTCGTGCATCGTATCATAGGTTACCATCCAGATGGTAAGGGCAAGGGGACTGTCCGCAGGATCAGTCAGGTGGTGGAACGGAGCATGGGTATGCTTCGTCAGCGAAAGGATCCGGCCAGATGTACTGGCTTTGCTGAAGCGACAGGTAGAGGGCGAAAGGGAATGCAAGGATGACGAGGATGACAAGGGTGAGGTCGGGGTAAGGGTATGATGCGAGGGCTGATACGAGGAGGATCAGGAGAAAAATAGTAGGGGCCCAAGCGTCTAGATGTTCTTGTAACAATAGGTCGCATGAACTTCCAAGAGACCATGACCGTGCTCAAGCAATGGCTCAGTTTCACTGAATGGCTTAAAATGTGCCAGAGCAAACAAAGCCCAGGAATCTGCATCTCACTTGCATGGTATGCACATTCCGATCACATGTGGTATCAGGCAGCGACGAGTCTCTCCCTGCTGTGCATTGGTGTGCTCAACAAGAACATGTGTCTGGTGGAGATCATGACCTTGATTTAATGTATGCCTGTGGAAGATACCCAGCTGAGTCTCAGGTGTATTGTGGTTCTTGTCTGAAGTAGTTTTTTTTTCCAAACTCACATTATGACAGAAGTCATAGAAATTCATATGGCTGAGTGTCAGTGCTTGGTGCAAGTAGTGGTGAACCTGGTGCATTGTAATCAATCTTCCAGCCCTGTCAGTGCCCAAGTTCAATGAGACATCCTCTGTGTCACCATCGGCTTCATCATCTGTTTGGCATAGGCCAGTAGCATATCATGTTCTAACATATGACAATAAAAGGCCAGAAAGCATGGGCACCATCTCATGAGATGGGATGTCATCACCAAACCCTCGAAGGTAGTGTGCTGCCTACTGGGCATGGATTTGCTGTTGACGGCCACACTGTGTCAGACATTTGTGCAGAAGCTTCTTGGTGGTAGACACTTTGCTGTCTTCTGGATGTGCAGAGACTTGAGCAACTGCTCTAGAAAGCAGTGACAACATCTCATATGTCTTCAGCTCCATTTTTGTAATGTAGTTTGTAATGTAAAACATTGCTGTCTTTGCTGCTTTCCTAGACAAAATGCATTTGAGGTCATGATTGTGTCTGCAGTATACCAACACATAAGGATTGAAATAGTTCACGGTACCATCACGACACTTCAACACTACAGACTTTGTTTCCTGGACATAATATGATGTATCTACAATTTCATGGAGAAACTGGAACCTACACTCATCATTGTTGCCATACTTGTGACACACTTGCTTACACTGGTGACGCTGAAGGGCTTCCTGCAACGCTTGACTTCAGTCAGAAATTCAGAGTCCCATTGTTTCATCACAGCTGGTGTACAGTCTGTCAGTGAGGGAGCTTCAGGCAGACACTGAGTATGCGGCTCAAAAAAAGCCATGGTGTCAACCTCCATGTCCGGTAAGTGGTGATAGATGATATCTTCAAAGAATTCAAAGAATTGTCGCTGATAGTCTGGGTCCACCAATCATTCATGTAATGTGGTAGGGTTGACGCCACATAAAAGCCAAATCACAAAATGGCCATGCAGTGATTCACGTTCAGTAAACTCACAAGTGCCATAAAATGCTTTGATGTGTCCTAATATTCCCCCTCATGGTGAAGATGTACAAGTGTTAAAGTCCCACCCAAAGAGATGAGTGAAGAGGCATGTGACAGAGAACTCAAAGAAATCAGCCACTGCCACAGGATCTCGAGCCAAGCGGAGAGCACACTTGTGGGTTGATACAAGAATAGCATAGCATTGAATCTGATCCACTGTCTCATCCTCAAAAATCACCTGGAAGATAGGGCTATGAACTGCATTAGGGTTGCAGGTAAAAAACAAGTGCGGCATACCAAAAAATCCAAAGTAGCTCCTGATTTCACTTTGGATGTGCATTTTTGATGCTTGTGAGCCAGGGATGCAGGCAGCAATTGTGTTCACCTGGTTGAGTAAGTTAAGTGCAGCACAATCATCTGAGCTGAGGTTAGAATAACTATGCTCTTTCTGCAGTTGGTCAGCTACTTGATGAAGTGTCTGAGCAGTCAGGCTGTTTAAGGTTTGAGCTATATTTTCAAAGTGGGATTGTCTCACAGTAAAGTGTGTATGAAGATGTGCCAGGCAACACTGCTGAATATTTAGCACAACAAACATGTATGACCGATGATGACAAAAGGCCCTGTCCTTGATGTCAAAGTAGTATTTGGCTTGAGCCTGAAATGCCAATGGGTGGGATCGTGTGCTGTCATCAAATCCACCGATGCCAAATGGGAAAAGTGTAGAAAACATGCTGGGGATCAGATCAGGGTTGTGATACTCATCCACAGCAGAAGTGGATCTATGTATGACAAGGTCAGGTTTCTCAGCAGACGAAGGCAGCAGGTTGTGTAAAGCGGCTGCTGTGAAATCACAACCTGCCAAGCGAGTACATTCTGGATTGGACACGCCCATGGTCTCCACTATGATGGTAGGATCAGCAGCAACACTATCACCTGCTTGAGTGAATGATTGTGCAGGATGATCAGAGAAGCCGGCAGTTTCTTCAGCAAACAGTGAAGGGGCATTTGAGTCATGATCATATATAATCTGTTCAACTACACCAGGTACAGTATCATCTTCAGGATACTAATCTATTACCTCTGAGTCTAATGTGATGTGCTGGTAAAGACAATTATGGGCACAGAGCCATCACAAAAGTGACCAGACTACATGCGGATGCAGAAGATCGTGTGGAGTGAGGATGCATCAAGCTTGCCTGTGCCTATAAAGATCACTGAGAGCATGTCATTGATGTCAGCAGGAGTTTGAGGAAGGACTTTGATGGTAGAGACCACATTTGTTTCATGAGCACATGTATTGCCATGGAACACAAATGGCTGTGTGGCATCTGACAACTGATATAGACGAGTGACATGAGTGGTGTTACTGTAGATGGCACACACCATTTCTTTTACCCAGGTTAGGTCTCTGAATAGGAGGGGCAGCTGCCCACAATATAGCTTGTTTGCTAGAGCAAGGCGGGAAACCTTTAATTTTGACAGCGACCTGAAGCATGCTGCACATATATTCAGACAAGCTTTGGTCAAAGTGCATTCAGTGAAGCCATCTTTGTCCAGCATCAAGCCATTCAACATTTGGTAATCAAACATAAACTCATTGGACAATGTCTGCACTATGCACTTCTTGACAACAGATATGTCATGCAAGCGCAGAAGATCCAAACTCAAGGGGAGTGCTTCTCCAATTTTGTCACCTTCAAGGACGAGGCTGCAAGTTTTGTGAGCATATTGACTGCATACAGCGCAGATGGAGCCTGGTTTCCAGCATGTAGCCTTCTGATAATCTTGCATGCATTGATGTACAATAGATTGGGCTACAACCTGCGGCCACTGGGCAGCTATGCTGGCTTCCACGTGGATGGCATCAGATGCTGATGCAGTTTCATGCTCTCTTCTTTGAAGCATCAACCTGTCATTGACAGTTGGTATAGCCTGATGAAGTCAATCAGCAGCAATGATAGAGTACTCGATGTTCAGTACATTTCACACTAATGCATGACAACATTGCACAGGTGTAAGGTATGACCTCTAGCACTGTAAGGAAAAACTCATAGTCAGGCAAAGAAGACAGATATTTGGCATGATGTTGGATGTGGTCAACAAAAGCAGAACAACACTGGTGGTGTGATTTATTGCTGTAAGGTGGCCAAATAGATGCTGGAATGATGTGCATACACCCAACTACATCTGCTCATAACAACTTTTCCATATGGCATACCAACTCTTTGGCAGGAAGATACATCCAGCTCACAGAAGGCAAATGGTCATAGTTCAATGGTTTAAGGTCTCATTGCATGATTGAAGCGACTGGGTTTAAGCCATGCCTGAAAGCAGCTGCTACAGGGCTTCCATAAAATTCTTCAAAATAAGCACATATGGCTATGAGACATGAGCTCGGGGCATCAATGCTCGCCATGGACGTTCTACAATGGTCGAGGATGGCGGCATCAGTCATGGTGCTCATCTGCAAACAAAGACTCACAAAACTTGAGAGCAACACTTGAATGGCTTCAGGTCATGTACAATTCCTCTCTGTGAAGCTGGCTGGAAGATTTTGCACAGCTCGTACAAGTACTGGGGTTTCAAGGTCTCCCAGACACTGAGAGTAATGTTCATCAGGTCAATTGAACCATGTTGGGTCATCCACTACCACTGCAGTGTAGCAATGCTGTAAGGTTTCGAGGCACATGACAAGCAAGCGAGGAGGAAAGTCTCAATCCAATGGGTGCTTGCCCAATATATGCTGAGGCAGTGGATTAAACACATGTTATTTTCTGAGTACATGATGGAGTCCCAGTGATCGAAGTGTGGGAATACAATATTTGGACTACATGCCAAGATGAAGGAGGTGATTCATGTGAGACACAGCGTCATTATGGCAGATGTGAGCTGGCAGTCCGAGTCTCCCACTGAACGCACAATCCTACACAGAGATTTGGAAAGGAGCTAGGCACAGTGGTACACCTCCAAGAAATATGGGGCAGCAGTCAACATTGATTATACAATGGCTGGAGGGCGCTGAGGCATCACAGACTCTGTGATTTGAAAGACTTCTATTGTATGCTGGGACACTATTGTCAGAGAGAGATTGGGTCTGGCCTGGGACACACACCTTCCATGTAGGCATGTCAAACTCAAAGATCATATGTCGGTGGTTCACATGTGATTCAGGACCTGGCATGCCATTTGATGCATGGGACACTTGGAAATATCAGATTTGATCTATTCTGAGGTAAACAGACTCACATATGATGGGTTCTCCATTATCACTGAGGTGGAATAAGCAGACACCATCATAGAAAAGACCAGATAGGTGATAAAGGTTTTCAACAGATTGCCCAAAATTATTGAGATTGATGATGAGGTGGAATATGTTGATGGGCCCGGATATGCATACAATTCTCAACATATTGTTCTGTCTGCCATGACTGGTCTGACTCTTGTAGTTTGACGAGACCTCACCTTTTTATGTTCATCCATGGGGACAGCTGCTGCAGTCATGTCAGGCTCTTCGTCCAGAGATTCATGTTGGACAGAAGTACCAAGGCTTGCTGCCGTTGTTCTTAATGGCCCAAGCCTGTTATGCTATCAGTAACAATATCTTTAGAGAAAATTGCTAGATGTACATGAAGCTTGGTACAGGCACATGTCTGCTCTTGGCTACTGCTCGGTGTCTGATATCTTCCCAACCCCTGAATGTGCAAACAACAGGTGCAAGTTTCTCAATGAAGTCGTCAACAATGTTAGTATCATCCATCTTGGGTGAGGACAAGTTTTCTCAAACTTAAGTGCCTGTCCAGTGAGAGCAAGATATTCATCCAAGAGAACATTCTGTGGCAGGCAAAAAAGGAGAAACTGGATCTTACACTGATCATGCTGGCTTACTGTCTTGGTGCAGGTGGTTAGTCATGCAGAGAGCTAAGATATAGGAGCCAATCACTCTGACTCACATCGATTACAGCCTCGAGATTCTGGAACAGGCCAATAAGAGGGAGAGATTATGTCAAACATGCAGGGTCAGTGCATGGTCACGTTCAAGAGTTGAGCACTTTGACTCTGAGTTCCAACAAATCAGAGAGGGACGGGACATAAAGTCATAATGCACAGTATTTTTGATAATCAGAGAGAACAGAATATTCTGCTTGACAGAGAGCATAATCTAGATAGAGAGTAAACACCCCCCAAAAAATTAAGTGGTCAAAATGTGTGGATGTGGTGGAAGGGGAAGTGGTGCTCCACTACTTAGCCTCAGGGTGGGGACAGGCCATACCAGGCTTCATAGGGAGGGGAGTTTGAGCAGACCAAAAAGATCAGGCACTCACTGAACTATATATTGATTTTTATTGTTAGTTGGCTGTATCACAAAGGCCATCATATGCAGATGGGGTGAAGTCAGAATTCAAACTCAGCCAACAAATTCCAATAAGGGTACATCTGAGAAAATCGGGTAGAATCAGCAGAGGATTTAAGTGATGGGAAAATGTTTGAGTTCAACAAGAGCTCTCCTCCACTAATGTGGGAGTCAGAGATGGATCTTTCTGAAACATTGGATATATGATACTGGATATATTATAACTGTACTCCAGGTGTCTGATTATTAAATTTTGATGCTTTGAAGGTACTATGGCCTTATCAGTAAAATTAACCAGTACACACACTAGCTCAAAGCTCCGGCCTATTTATCAGTGATTTATGGTACATAAAGGATATATATATGCCCCACTAATGGTATATGAGCAGGCTGGACCATGTGTACCTAGTTAAGATATTGAAAAACCTCAAAAATGTGATTTTCCTTATTTTTGTTTCTATTGAAGGATCCTATAGGTGTCCTGTGGTAGCTATGTGATAGATATACCATAAATATACATAGATATAGACCCCTTACCATCCTTGAGGTCCGGTCCTGCAGGAAAAAAATTCACAGAGGGTGTATCACCAGGAGATGATATGTATGCTGCATCACAAGGTCTTATCTGATGGTCCTGGACTCCTGATACATTGTTACTACTGTTGAATAGATGCTGGGAATACATTTTTCAAGTATATTCACTTAAAAATAAATACATGAGAACATATTTTGTGTTTTTCTCTATATATGCTATATCTATTGATGGAGGGCGCTTCAGGAGGTCAAATAAGTGTGTAAATCTCTTCATATACACTTCTAAATATGTACTGAATACCCTAGAACACTTTCCTGCCAAAGGGGCAAAAGTGCGAAAGTGTTCTATATTCTACCATATGTTGAATTGCCCCTGGAGGAGGAGCTGGCATACAAATGAGCAAAAAAGTGGTCTATTATATTGTGTTATACATATATATACTAATCTACTACTTATATATGAAGGGGGACCTATTGTGGTGTAGTGGTGAAGCTGCAGTGAGGTGGGAAGGGTGTGGGAATAATTAATATTGTGGAGATTTCCAAAATAAGTGATGTTTGTGGTGTTGTAGGGTAATTCCCACACTGTGTGGCTGAAAAATGCAGAAATGTGATGTGTGGGAATAGTGTGGGGAGGCCTGACATAAGGAGGTGAGCATCACATAAGATAGGGCTCATGCATAACCAACCAACCTGTGATGACCTGTGATGCCTTGTGACCCAATGTGACCAATGCCAACATGCAGTGACCAGTGTGTGACCTGAAAGGACGAGAGGATTACGATGATATGTATCGTAGTATCAACTGTGCTATGTAGCTAGATCTAATTAATAAACTGGGAGTTGTTGTATATGCCAGGTACAATATATTATATGAAATGATAGGTGAATGAAACTAGTATGTATTAAAGTCCAGCCTTCTCAAGCTTTGCAAGAATAGTGTAAGGGAGGACTCAATGACCTTTGTATTTTTTACTTGCCCATGCCCTTGTTTTCCCATTAAACCTTTTTTATAAGCATCCATGAATCTGTGAGAACAACATGCATATCTAAATTTGCAGGTGAGACAAAACAATCAAATAAGAAGGAGGCTTACTTCCACATTTGCTCCACAGTCACGGACTCCAGCGCGTCGACGAGGTTCTTCGCGAGATCATGCTTGCTAGGTGAGGGCAGCATTTGGTGGTATACTCGCTTGGCATGCCCCCAACACTGCTCAATAAAAGTAAGCTTGCAGTGAAATTTTGGAAGGAACAGTACTGAGATTCCTTGTGATTCAGCGGCAAGTTCAAGTGTAGATTTGACATTCACAAAGTCAGGTTCATTGTACAACATCTGTCGACAGCAGTAATGTTTGACACCAGGCTTGCATGTAAAATTTGGCCTACACTCTGCACGAACATTCACCATATTGTCATAACCACGCTCCTCCAGAATTTTTGCCATGCCCTTAAAAATACCTGCACGTGGATGGCCCTTGGGGAAATAGAATGACTAGGGGGAACCGTCCTCGAAAGTGCCATCACCCATGCATATTTTCATCTTTGTGGGCTTCCCATCAACACCATAAATAATCTTCCCTTCTGAATTTCTCACTGTTACCTCAACACCCCAGTTTGTCCCAACTTTAGGTGTTCCTTTAGGCATTTTGCATGCGGAGAGAGAACCATTGGGGTGCTTGAGATGAGTTGTCGCATTATTGAAGATGAAGATATGATCCTCATTGGGCCAGTGCTTTTGAACGATCGCTATGGTGTTCTCAAACTGTGTGAGGATTTCTTCATTTGAAAAATGACCATTGCATGATTTTCCTGCCTTAAATAATATCCATGCTGACTCCTTTCCATCAGGCGGTCACAACCAGCCATGATCTGCTGACACAAAGTCAGCAACCATCAGAGAAGCCCCTTCTCCTTTTGTGTACGGAGTGGCGCTTGTGTTTTTGTGCACCCATTTTGACTTTCTGTAGTCATTAGCATAGAATGTGCTTTCATCGTGAAACCAGACACACAGAGGCCACTCAGTATCACAGATCTCTTTGTCATCCTTTCCCCAGGTACACATGTTTGCTTCTTCCTCTGCCCATTTCTTCAGAAAAACATGTTGACGATAATAGACAACATCTTCACACTCGTGACCATCAATATATTGACCACGGTGATCCTGAACCCAGCAGTAGTCCATACACTTCATGCAGCACTTTTCTGTTGCCAGGGAGATGGTTTTTTTTCATCTTCAGGCGTGTTTTACTTCCTCATTATCCAGATATGTAACAATGTCTTCCGCATGGACATAAGTGCCAATGGATTGAAGGTGCTCATGGATCTCATTAGCAATGTCAGGATCATCGAGCCATGACAATCCATGTCTCCAACCAAATGGATTGACAGGGACATTATTATGATTCTGCACATAGGCTTTGGTTGCCTCTCGAAGTTCCTGTGTCCACCAACTTGACCTTCCTTTCCCATTTGCTGTCAACAATGATGCAGCCATCCAAGCCTGATATCCAGTAGAGCAGGGGTTCGTGTAATGGGTGAGAAATGATGTCATTGATTCAAGCCATAGTTTTGTCCAGTTTTCAAGCTTAGTGTCCTTATAGCTGTGGCCAGTGTTTTGTGGTGGCTTCAGCATGGTATTGATATCTTTGAGTGCACTCACAGCCTCGGAGACATTGGGTGGCTTCCGGAGTTCCCATGTGAGCCCTATGCCCTCAGAACACACTCTGAGCTCTGTATTTGCCTCAAGTGGAGGCTTGGCCTCAAAAATGTCTTCATCTGCTTCTCCATCATCTTCATCACCATTGATTCTCAGCTCAGCCTGTTCAGGTGAGTTGTTGTCATCGACTCCTGGCTCGTTGCAGTCACAATCAGCTGTAGTGAAGATTTTCTTGATGTTGTGGCTAGACATTGCTGAAAGTGATTCTTGTGTCTCAATTATTTTGGCAGCATCAAAAATTAATTCAATATTGAGTGAGAACGGAAGTTTGGACATGTCTACAGAAGGTGAAGTGTTTAACGAGGGAGAGTCAATACCCGCAGGCTGATAAGGATGTCAGACATGGAAAATGAGTGAATCTGAGTCTGAAGCTTACCTGCACATTCTCTTTCTCTTTAGCTCGTACCTGGCTGAGCCTGGTTTTCTTGGTGTTCCTTATAGTGTGTTCACCAAGATTCTTCAAGTTACCCAGTGCACACTTCGGTATTGTGCAGCCTGCGGTGCAGTACTCTGAGGGCATGGACATGGAGGTGAAGGTTTACCTTTTTCGTAGTGTTACCTCTTAATTGTCACACACAAAGATTTCATTTCCGACCCCATAAGACTCATTTTTCTAATGGCACTCACAATTCTCAATTTTTCAAAAATACAGCCCCACAGAGTTGTTCTAAATACAAATACAAAGAAGACTGTGTTTTTTTTTTTTTGCCAAAAAGTGACATTTGCGACAGCCATTAGCTTAC
>NW_024542380.1:0-18020 GCF_016758785.1 Suillus bovinus | reverse complement strand
TGTCAGAGTATCACAACAACGAGATGACTAGTCTACAGACATGGAGGTGAATCCAATAAGAACGAGCATGATACAAACGACGGCGACATCGACATGCTTTTCGCACACCCAGGCATAACCGATAACAGATGGAGGTAACCACAGCATTGCTAGTTTCGAACTGTCTAGGCGCATCTTGGCAGGACGTCAAAAAAGAGTTCTAGTGTTGAAATGTAGAGAAGGCTCACTTCGGCGGACCACTTTCCTCCGTTTGCTACTCTCTTGCTCGCAAGTACCCGGTCGGACCAACGGCCACCAATCACACTCCCAGCGACACTTCCTTCAAAGGAAATTAGCGATCTGCCAAAATCCAGGGTGTGAATATCTCACCTACGCCAAGGCAAAGTAAGACTAAACCAGTACTACACGCATCGTAACCATATCTATTGGCGAGAGTGCGGGCGCACGTGTATGAAAGGCAATAGCTAAATCCGAAGATGAGTCCTTATCACAAAGTGATATGATTAAGTCGCGACCTGGAGAGATCAATCTTCACTAACTCACCATTAGCGATAAGAATGAAAACGTTGTCTTTCGCGACAAAATTTGAAAGTATGGTGGAAAGGGGTTGACGTCCTGTATTGATAATCTCGGATTGTTCGGTCCTGGCATAGAGTTTAGCACTGGAACCGTGGCTGGAACATGAAGAGGGTCGAGCTGTTTCTCGATATCCTTGGCGGAAGTGCTGGAGTCTTGTTTGCTGATGATAGATTCGTTTCCACTCTGGACGGGTTCTTTGGAGGCAGCTAGGCGTTGTGAAGCAGAGCGATACATGAGACTTCGTTCATGTCTGTATGTGTCCTTAAACAGGATAAGGAAGGACAGGAAGGTGACTACTCCACAAATTAACACGAAGTAGAAACTTGCGCGCCAGTTGAAGACCTGTGATAACGACCCGCCGAGTATAGGGCCAAGGGCAGGTCCTAAAAGAGGTGCAGCAAAGAAGATGCCCATCCTTGTCCCTCGTTCGTGAGGGTCGTAGATATCAGCTAGAGTCGCAGCTGAAATAGAAATAGCAGCGCTTGACCTGCGAGAGGTGGAATTAATCAATGTTCAAGCTTTGTCAAGTGTACTCACCCTGCAGCTTGGAGTGCCCGCATAACGATCATCATCTCAATGGTCTTTGACAATGCCAATACAGCACTTCCTACCACAAATAAGGCGGAAGACACCAAATAGACAGGCTACGATGATCGAGACTCGCATTCATCAAAAAGATCAATGAGTGTACACCTACACTAACCTTACGGCCTTTAATTTCGCTTGCGGCGCTCCATAACAGAGGAAGGTTGCCTTGTATGATTTGGTACGCTGACAATGTCCAACTAATCTGACTGCTTGTTGCATGCAGAGCTTCTTCTATCAGAGAGTTTGACGCTGCAAGAAAAAAATGAGTTTCAACTATTCATCGGAAAAAAAACATTTGACGAACGATTTTGAATGTTAGAAGCCATCGTAGACACCATTGTAGCCAGCGACACAATGCACAAGGTCGTAGTCTATCGGCGGGAAGGGTCAGATTAATTACAAAATGCATCGCGTGATACACGCACCTTTCTAGCATAACTCCACTGACGGGGATCGTCAGCAACTGGAACATGTTCTATGTCAATTGCAGTATCTGTCTCTTGGTGTGATGTGTTGTGTTCGGACGCAGCAGTTGGACTAGCCATGAGTCGCAAATTGCAGAGACGCGATAAGAGTAGTTGCCAGTTTCTGACCCAAGATGAATCGCTTCTTATACAGTCCAATGGGCCACTTACACGGTAATGGATCTCAAAAAGATATTGCGATATCAGTATGTACCAAAAAGGTGCACACGCCTGTGAAGATAATCCTGGCCTGGATAGCAACAGCTATTGGGGATTGTTTCAATAGCATTTCTCCTCCCCAGCAGTCGCGCGACATATAGCATGTCGGCCGAAAGAAAAGGGGATGATAATCTGCCAATGGGGTAAAAGAATACTGGCGCATTAAAACAAAGAGAGAGTGCAAAACAATAGAGCACGATGCCCTGTGTATCTTTCTGCATCTTTTTCTTCCTCGTATCAAGTTCCTCAGGAGCAGGAGAAGTTCAATGTCACGTAATGAAGTAGCTTCGCTTCAACCTGTGTCTTCCCAATCTTCGGCCCGAGTTTGTTCTGAACTTTAGACTTGGTCAGTATGTTGCGAAGTTCTACTGCCTGGCTTGCCCGTGACTAAAGTTGTTGTATTATTTGAAATGGGGCCGAAAACGGTTGCCGCTGAATGAAACGAAATTCCAAAGTCATGGTGAGGGTGAGTGTAGCTCGACCCGAAATCCCGAGGCGCTGGATTAGACGATTGTCTGAGAACGGATAAGTTATCTGAAAAATGGAATGAAGAGAGAATTGTTAATACAGAGGATGATTCATCTGAAGTCGGCCTGGGTACTAACCTTATGTGCAACGACGAGGGTCCGAGGTTCTACCTGCATTCACAAAGTTTTGAAATCTCTTGCTGATGTCGGACGATATTAAATATATGGGAAAAAGAATCTGGATCATAAAACTATGCTGACGAGCGTTAACGTATTAGTAGCTCAAGTTGAGCAGTCGCGGTTCAGCGCGGGAAGAACAGTACATTGCCAAATCATAAACTTTCTTGGTCGATGTCACCAATATCGAGAGACGAGGGTGTCATGCGAGGCTGAACGACTAGAGACGAAGAAACTTTCGCTGCTACTAGCCTTCTAGATCAATTTCCAGCGTTGTTATTCATCGTGAAAGGTGGGAGAACAGATTTGTGCACCAAGTCGGCCACTATATTTATGAAGGTTCAGCAAGTCCTCTGGATGTGAAACAATTTAGCAAATATTGAACTCCCACTTATCCTGCTCCCCAAGTCATAATCCTCCCGCCACCGACTGGGAGGTCCCCCAGTCACACCACTCGCGAAAAATCGATATCTAGGTTAGCATCCCATTGCTGGCCAAGGTCTGGCGTACTCTAGTTCCATATCCGCGCAAGATATCCCAGCCGCAGTATGCCCGCATGCCTCGCGATTTGAATCTTATAGATAACTTTAGTGTGAGTACACACGTGCGCTACTAGTGCGGCCGGCTTGTCAGATATGGTGCTCGATGATAACAGATATTGAAGTTGCTAAAGATGCTTCTGAGTAGGTGTCTTCTGTGCACGACGGAGGCCGTACCACCAGATTAAGATATCCCGGGGAGGCTGCACTCATCCGCATGCCGCGGAGAATTTTGAGCAAGAGCGAACATTGTTTCGTCGTCACCGAGGCTACAGCTGTGCTGGCATGTAATGTGCGGGATGGAGTATCATTGTGCCTTGTGTCAATTTCCGTGCTCATTTGGGGGGTATGCAACAGGAATAAGAATGAATGATTCTACAATGTACATCGTTGACGACTTACCTGAGTTACCACGGTCCATGGCCTGCAATTTTCAAATTCCGCCCTTCGTCACTTCTTCGCAACGCCACTCAACTTGTCCCCTAGAGTATCAACGAGGGAGGGTCCCATTTATCTAATGCCACGAAAAAGCCAACACGCTCTTCCAGATTCGTATCTGCCCAACAAGAACAAGAGATCTTGACAAACTTGACTTTTCAGCTTCAAAAAGCGCGTAATCATGATCATTCAGTCAGCAAGCACGACAATAAGAATAAAGTTCCCCGTAAGCATATTGAACAGCTGAGGAGTTTTCGAATTCGGCCTTAAGCTCCTACGCGATCTGACCCGTTCGATTCCGTTTAAGATCTGTGACTGGGTTGATGCAGTGCAGTGATCTTTAATAGGAATACTGTGCCGCAGCTAATTTCTTTACCTACTAAGTCAGGAGTCATCTGTCTTCCAACGACGGCACCGTCATAAGTTCCAGTGTCATAACTGACGTGGCCCGAATCCCCAACTATATATAAGTGGACGGTATTGTCCACGGCATTGGGATATGACTTTCACCAGCGACATTCCATTGGATCCCAGCCTCTACAGGCTGGACCCCGCCGCACTCGAGTTTTTCCAGCAACAAACAGGCATTACCGAAGAGGACGACCTGAAGCACCACATCCTCACTGTTCAAAAAAGGGCTTTCGCGGTGAGTGATAGCTTCCATTGACGTAGGTCGATTTTTATGCGACCTGTGTAGGCGGCACCGTACCCCTGTATTTACAACTTCGGATTCACAAGGTTTGCCATCCTTGTGGAATTTATATTCTATGATTAACATGTATTCCAGTCTCAGAATTTCGAGACACCCGAAGTACCAAAGCGTGCTTCAGCTAGGTCGTGATCACAGAAATCCATTGCTCTTGGATCTTGGGTGTTGCTGTAAGTACATTGGGTTTATTCTAGTAGACGATGGTCATGAACTCGCCTTGTCATAGTTGGCAATGATGCACGCAAGGCAGTCGCAGATGGCTGGCCAATCATCCGAATCGTCTCTACCGATCTCAGACGAGGTACGTCCCACGATAGTCACCTCCCTGTGCAAATAGGGGGAAATGTACAATTTAGACTGAGACTTCATAACAGAATTTTGGGATCTCGGACATGTCCTTTTCCGGTCTACGCCGACATCTTTTCCCTCGCACTTCATTGCGGGTGACTGTCTAGATCCAGCTTTCTTATCATCCGAGTCTGTGCATACGTCACGGTCACCACCTGACTTGTCATCGCTCGTCTCACTGAATGACTTGCATGGCAAGCTTACTGCCATCCATGCATCATCCATATTTCACTTGTTTTCTGCAGAGCAACAGGCATCACTCGTCCGTGCTGTAGCTGCTTTGCTGTCTCCTGCGTCAGGAAGCATTGTATTTGCCTCTCATGTCGGACTCCCGAAGCAGGGTACCATACGGGAGGAAGTGTTTGGTATGACGGTGGATATGTATTGTTATGATCCTGAAAGCTGGAATAAGCTCTGGGAAGCTGCAGGTCCCTTCAAGACGGAGGCAGTCTTGAAAGAGGTAACAACTCCAAATGGCGAGATTGGGTGGAAAATGGTATGGAGTGCAACGATGACCACCAAATCCTAGATCTTGGTGTATGACGAATACGTATCACGTGGGCACTAGGAAAATGCTGCGCCACTGCTGCGACTGCTGCGCGGTATCTGCCGCGACGTTTCAAATTTATGCTAAGCAGCAAATTTGACTCACAACATTTACTTAAGTTGTTGCTTGCCACATACTCTGGACTCTGCATCATTAATATAGAGTCACTTGGTTATTGCTGAGTCTCTTGCTGCTTTATGAACTTCTTCGTTAGTATCACTTTGAAATCTTAATGTCCTGGCACATGTCTTCATCTGTGTCACTGAAGTATTGAATATTGATCTATAGTGTGTTCCAACTTCCGATATTTCAGACTCGTGCATTCTGGTTTCTGAAATGATACACAAATCCACCACTGAAGTATGTATTCCAATGCACGAGTCTGCAATACTATGATGCACAACATAACTGCTGAAGGACCATGTATTACACAGCTTGAGTTCGTTTTCAGTAGTGTTGCAGCACCATGTCATGGGTGTTGCAGTTGTTGCAGGCGTTGCAGTCATTGCGGGTGTTGCAGTCGTCGTGGGCGTTGCAGTTGTTGCAGTCATCGCGGGCGTTGTGGGCACCATGTCGCAGCACCCCCCAAATGTGGAAAGAAGGTGCCTGCAATGACCGCGATGACTGCAACAGATCAGTACTAGTGCCAGAATGTCAGTAATAACTTGTATCCAATTCCAAATCAAGCTAGCTTTCTGTTATCAATGGCTTGAGCAACTTGTGTTGTTTGATCCTCAAGATTATGCACTTGCAATGGTCAAATTTGTCAGTCTACTAGTATGTCTTCAAATCTTCTGTGTGCAAGGCTGACAACTGGACAACAGGGCTTAGTCCAGCACATCTATAACTACTACTATCCTACTAATGCAGCGCCCTCAACATGTACCTACATGAATTCCGAACCACCAGCAACCATACCTGCATCTGGACCACATGCACCTAGTACATTGCCCACCCCTGCAGCCACTGCACCAGTACTATCCATGCAGAGCTTTTTGCCTGCCACTGCAGGGAGCATTCCAACATCTTACCATTCATCACCATCCTCATATGTTGTCATCAACTTTAACATACCCTCGAGCTCACTACTCCCTTCAGCTTGTGATCTAGCCAGGCTCAGTGATGCACATGCCAATCAATTTGAGACTGTGCAGGTTAGTTCATGTGCCTCATCTGACACACTTGTCACACACTCACACTCAGCAACCCAGCCTGTCATTACTAATGTGCAAGAAGTCCGGACCACTACCGTCAAGTCAGATGCTCCTCAAAATACAAACACGGATGCTCTTAGAGTAGCTGCATCAACTGTTGCTGTCCTACACCTGCAAACAAAGCACCTCCAAGTTCGAGAGGAATGTCCACCGCAAACCAAGGTACCTGCCACCTTGAAAGACTCTTTAACACAGAACAAGGCATCTATCATCTCCCATGCTAAGTCAGACTCTATCGAAGAGGTTCAGATGCTCATGCTGATCTATCTGAGCTCTGGGATGGTTGGCCCAATGGAAGTTATGCTCACTTGTTTTCTTGGGAGGAAGCTTATTAAACAGATTTCTTAATAGAGCACTGGGCTAACAGGAATTGAGGAGGTGATAAGGGATGTAGTGATGATGCTGAAAATTGGCAAGATGATTTTCGAACATGGCATGTATGTCTTGAAATCATTGTTTGTGACGAGCCAACTTGCCAGATCATCACACGTCCTGCCACACACAAAACCATGCTCGTCAGTCAGCTCCATGCTTCCTGTGATTGTGGAGGAATGCCCTGGCAAAGTCACATCTATCCTCTACCGATTTCATGGCGGTGTATATTACAAACACAATGGCGAACATAATCACGCCCGCCCTACTCATATACTACACCTAACAAAAAGTCAACATGCTCAGTTTGAGTCTATTGTAACCGCCAATCCTCATGCCCAAGCTGCAGAATTGTGCACAGGTGTTGCTGGACTGACTGGACCTCAGTCATCAGTTGCTGAAATATCCTCTGTTCTCTACAATGTTGACTGCATGTCACAACCCAATAACAAATAAACGCTAGGGCAGAGACTAGGACTCAAACGAAGGTTATCACAACAAGAGGATAATGAGCAAGGACATCTTGGATTGCTACAGTGTAGATACAAGAGGTTTGAACTAAAGAACTATCAACCAAAACATGCTACCTATATACAACTATTGAAACTGAGATTGAAACTGAGCTACAACTACTAGCCAATCATAAAAAGAGAAAGAGAATCGTACCATAGAACATCGTAGAATATTAAAGAAGTATCACGTGACCCTATCTTATCTTATCGTATCTAATCTAATCTATTCACAATCAAAGAACTCATCTTCTTCATCAGTCACATCGAAGACACGTGTTGTGGGCGCTAAAGGTATTTCAGGAATGATAGATGCTTTTAAGGTAGGGTTAGGGTTTGTCTTAGGCGCTGTGTATTGACACTTAGGAAGATTCAAGAAAGAATAATGGTTTGTTAAAGGTACTCGTGACACTGCATCAAGGCAGAATTGCAACACATGAAAGAGAACAGTTCGGGCAAGTTTGCAGATGACTTTGTCAGGTTTCAGAATGAGCATCCAGGCTTTATCTTACATTCTCAATTTGAGGATATTGCAGTTGTCATTATGCAGACTAGATACATCAGGAAATTCTCATATCTCTTAATGTCCCTTGTTGCAGAAATGACGACACATTTTTGCTTGTTTTCACTTATCCACTTGTGCCATGAACTCCACAAGTTACCAGATATTTTCCAAGGATGAAAAAGCTGACAGTTTAAATACACAATACATAAGGATAAAAAGTGTGCAAGTTCCATAATGTATGGTAGATACTAGGTACTTGGCATAAAGTTGCATGTCTGCGGGAACAGATCAGGCATAGGAGGACATTGTTGTTGTATTTGTTGTACCACATGATGACATCACCTTGAAGTCATTCCTTTATGATGCTATCTTGAAGGCATGGTGATCAGTGTATCTGTTGACATAGAACAAGTGGAAAGCATCATAAGAATGAAAGTACTTGATGTTCTTAGGAATGAAATCAGGGCCATAGATGGGGATTAGGTGCACTGCACGGTAGACTGTCTCGAGATGAATAACAGCAAAGTTTAGGGTGCCATCGTCATGAACACTTGGACGGACTATCCACATGCCAGTATCCTCATCAGCATGGTCACCAACCTTGTCAAACCATTGAACAAGGGCACATGGATATATGACCCAATTATATTTGAAAGAAAAGAAGCATTTGACTCTGGCGACTTCGAGCCCTTCAATCCCTTCAAGGTCTAGATTGGTGTTAACAAATATGCAATCATTATGGGCATAGGTGTTCCACCAGAGTGGACATGCGTGTATCTGTTCACGTCGCATGCTGCCGACGCTGCTGGGATCACTAGGGGCATAGAACATTGCAGCAGCAGAATTAAAGACAAAAAGTTTGCCATCATGTCAGGGGCAGTTGGCAGTAGGGACATCTTCAGGGTTGCAGGGGTCATCAGGGAAGAGTTGGGAGAACAGAAAATAATGGATCAGGCATCGTAGGTGTGGTACACGAACTTCCTCTGCCAATGCTGCTACCGTCTGTGCCTGTTTTTGTTCTGTCAAACATCATGAAGGTTATTGAGATTGACTGTATTACAAAATTACTTACGAGGAGTCCTTGTGAGCTGTACAAAAGTGAGCACTGTTGGACCATCAACAACTTCGCCATCATCAATATCATCTTCTACTTGTGGTGTGATAACAGGGGGATCCGGTTCACCTTCATGCCTATTAAGTATGCAAGAAAACAAAGTTAGATATAGAGAAACTTATAAAGAGCAGCCACAGCCCTTGATAAAACAGAACCAACAAGCATGCCTCACACAGCAAAGTCCACACGAGATGCTGCAAGTTTGTTGAGGCATTGATTAGTCAAAAGCATTTGACCAAGGGCATTGTTCCTGCTAGACCGCTGCCAAGGATCTTTTACTGCCTTGATGTGCTTTGATTCCATGATCAATGAGCATAGTCCATTGGGTGCACCAAAGAGTCAGATAATGTCTGCATAGTGGGACATTGAATGCTGGTGGGGGTATGAAAAGTGAGGCTTTGTGCCTGTAGTTTTGAATATCTGGTGATAATGATGGAACCGAGTAAGCGCATCTTGAAGTTGATTCAAGGAGGCTTCAGTAATGATGTTCCGCCGCGCAATGTAACAAAATGCCAAAAGTGCGCCAAAAGTGTGCCAAAAGTGCGCACCATGTCTTGAGGTACATGACCTTCAATAGCTGGAAGAAATACCTTCATAAGTGCTTTTGAATCATTACCCGTCCATTGTTTGAAATTGTGGCCATCAGAAAATTGCTGTAGACCAGTGAACGATGCTACAACAGTAATTTCAAGGTGTTGTTAGAGGATGCTGTCAGATTAAGGAGTGAGGTCATGTACCTGTGATCTATGTCACTCATAATTTCATCTTCTCGTTTAGTTCCATGCATTAGTCTAAGGTACTCTACTACCCAATCAACGAGATGGTCTTTGAAAGCGCCTTTGATTAGCTGGTGGAGGAGATCAAATGATAGCAGTTGATAGATATTGGCTTGGGGGAAGTCATTTGTGAATGGCTACACAATATAATTAGTATATAATTCAAGAGCGGGTGATTGCACTTACAATGAGATTACTTATGATACCATATTTATTTCACAATGCCTCCAAACCTATGCCCTCACATATCAATAGATCTGTATGTTCTCGACAGCGGTACAAACCACTGCTATCAAGGTCTGTTCGAATTGCAAGACATCTATGATATTGTCAGTAGATGTTGATGCTGAGCACAAGTTGAAATACTCACTTCGGGCACCAATTTTTCACAATACAGGCCAACAGTAATTGTTCCTTGTAGTCTGCTATGTAGGGTCCTAATCCATATATAACCCGTCGGAAATGGCCATCTGCACAATGTAGGACCTCGTACTTGGTCATTCCAGGCTTCAAGGTGGCAAGAGTGAGCGGTGAAACAGCTGGCGACGAAATATGCGGAATGCCTCAGTTTTAGCGTGTTCTCTATCAGCTGGACCATAGCTCAGATAAGTGATACAATTCTGAACATCAATACACATACTTTTGGGTAAGGAGAGGAAGCTGATGATAACGAGAGCATTATGATGAGCACGACACACATTGTTGTGCACATTTCTGATTGAGGCATACAGAGGGTAATATTTATTGTTACCTGTACCCATGGAAACCATAGTTTTGTCACTACTGAGGATGATCGGAACGAATGTTGATCTTTGTGTGTTCGGATCCTGTGATATCGTGTTCTAAAGGGACATTAGCTATGGAGTTATAAGTACACATGAAAGACGTACAGCCTGTTGCCATGCCCAGTCTCCTGACATGAAATCCATTGGCATGTATTGTCTGATGTGTCATACTCTCGAAATGGGGCAAAGTCAATTTCACCCTTATATGTAGGGTTTGCTAGCATATTATGCGCCATCAAATGCAGGTCCCTGTACCAGACCTTGTATTCTTTGTCCATCCATGGAGGGGCATCATGCTCAGGGCATTCTCCTGTGTATTGAACTAAGAGACACTACCAGGGGACATCGCCAAGTTGTGTAGCATCGATCACTTTGTGCAAATCCTTATGATCAGCAAACGGAGGAAAGTTGTTGTATTGAAAAAGTTGCGCAGCCATTAAGTCAAATAAGCTGTCCAAATCTGCATTAGACATATGCCACTGTTTGAATACAAATTCTGCCATTGCAAATTCTAAATAATTGCGATATGGACTCCAATCATGAGGAGATTTTGGTGGAGGAGGAGTTGGTGGCATTTTGGGTGGTAGAAACATGCCATCAGCCATGCATGGTAGTCCTAAGAGTGTTTGAGTTGAAAAAATGCGAGAAGTACACTTCAAAACTTACCATTCAGGAGTGGGTGATATGTACAAAAGTACTGCTCACTTGCATCTGTGAACTGTACCTCTGGGAGATTTGGATCTTCATCAGCAGGTACTGGACCTGGTGATGACCAGGGTGGTGGTAAGATATCTGGAGGAGGAGGTGAAAAATGTGAAGGCTGGCACGGTTGGGGAAGATCCTGAGTAGGTGCAACCAGATGGCCTGTGCGTATGTGTTGAGTGCAGCCCAAAGAGTTTCGAAACCAGCGCAGACAGCCTGGAGACAGGCATGGAAACTGAAGGGCATGGTGGGTAGGGCAATTTCTGGGCATGATGGGTGATTCTGGGTTGACACCATGTGTGGATAGCACATAATTTTGAAGTCTAATAAATTTTTTCAAGGTGACAGCTGGATGCTACCATTGGATCTACACTCACAAATAATCACATATGCTCGTTTCCGTGTTGTCAGGATGAAAATTAGCACTACGCCAAGAAAGGTTTCAGTGAAATGGATGGTTATGTCACAACACTCACTGAAAAGTTTTAGTAAACATTGGTGAGTGTCACCCCACCACATGAAAGATTTGGTGAACATACCCCTAGTGGACGCCATTATACCACCAGAAAAGTTTTGGTAAACATTGATACTTACTGAATTTGACATATTGGTCATTTCATTGGACATATTCTGCCAAAAAAGTGCAGGCGAATACTATACTCCAGAGGTTTATGGAGGCTGTGGTACTAGATGGTAGTTGAACTAGTACGTCAGGGTGTTAAGCAGGGTCAATAAATTGTTCTAGTTTTTAATGTGACAAGACTCACCTTGAACTTGGTATCCAACTGCCTTCAATTTTCTTCAGCCTCTAAACCCTCCATCACCACAATGTCCCAGCCTGGCACAGTAACAAAGCACATAGGAACTCGACCTAAGAATGCAACTCAGCATCCCAGACACATTTTGACTGAGGGTGCTGGAAAGAGATGTACCACTGCTCAAAAAGCTGCTGATGACCAGTGTGAAAGAGAGGCGAAGAAGGCAAGTAAAAAAGCTTTGCAGGAAATTTATCAGTGTATTGCTACTTTGCAAGCACAGATGCAGGCACACCAAGATACTGCACACATTAATGCACCTAAGCCTAAGTGTCCTCAAGCATGCCCAGTGGGAAAAGCTGCAAAGGCCTCAAAAGCCTCAAAGACTTCCAACTCAACTGTGAACAGTGGGCAGGAAGGAACAGAAGTTGTCACCAATAAGTCTATCGGCACTGAAGGTAAGGGTTGCAGGTGCAGATTTGAAAAGTTAGAAGCTAATGTCAGACATCCAGCAAGTGAAAAGGAATTGGAGGAACCTACAGCTAAGAGAAAAAAGGTCAGCAAACAGGTGGTGAGGAATGCAATTCAGAGGGTATTAGATGCCAGTGTTGTTATCGATGGATCAACAAAGGCACATGATGGAGATATTCAGAAGATGTCTGATGTCAGTGTGTAAGTGGTATCTTACCTTATACCATGAACCTCCTTTTGACCGAGACTACTTTTTTTTCTTTTTTTCAATCTCATGTCTGATACTGCAAGTTCCAAGAAATTTGCACTTACTGGGCATATCCCAGGTTGGATTTTGAATGTTTCTACAACTGTCTCACGGCCAGCCTCCAAGGTGAATTCCTCTGCTGGGTCTTCTATCCACCCACGGTCTAGTAGCTCTGCTTTATCTAAGCTCACAAGGGGGAGCACTATCAGCCACGATGTTCCACCTCCACCCACAATGTTCCACCTCCACCCACACCCACTCCCGATGCTGAAGGTTTCACAGATTTGTATGCATGCGATGAGGATGATGAGCCGCTCGCAAAACCTCTTTCTCATATCACAAGCACAAAGGCTTTCTCAGTGAGTCTGGCTATCTCAATATTTAATTTCATATGGTTTCAATGGAAGCTGCAGGGTATTGTGGTCATCTCTAAATCTGTTGATGATAAGATGCCTTCAAATATTGTGCATCACAACATGGCCCCAGTGCCTGAACAGCTCGATGTGACCAAATACTCCAACGATGTGAATATCTTTAGTGACATCCACGACCATCTTATGGATCTTTATGGCTCCATCTCCACTACACAACCTACTTTTCTGGACTATAAGTCTGGTTCTGATGCCAGTGATGAGCCATAGCCCTTGGACTATGATTCTGATGTTAAGCCTCCACCCCTCGCACAAAAGCCTACATCTTGCTCCATATTCCCAGTCAACTTCGATTCATTGGCCACAGGTCAGAAGCAGAAAATGTCGCCTCTTCTGCGTGACGACGATGACCTATTGATATTGTCATCTGATACCAAAATGGTGGAGAGCGCCAATGCAAGCACGGTTATGTTCAAGACCAAACCTGCTAAACCAGTGCCCACGCACTGGTTGACATCTATGATATGATTTGGTTTCTCAATGCTATGTTTTGCTCACTAAGATATTAGACCAATGTTACTGCCATGCTCAAAGCTCCTCCAGTCAAGCAGCTGAAGTCAGCCTGAAACAGATGCCCCTTGTGCCATCGCCACTCCCTCCAAAACAATTGCACGTTCTGCATACAGGAAGAAGCACCTTCCCAAGGGTTGCCAGATGGAAAACAAGTGGGCAAGAGAGTTTATCCCTACTGCCATTTGCTACATTGGTGATCTGGATGAGGTATGGACTCTTGTGGCTGACATTCTCTGCCCTATCTTACAGAGAGTCTGGGATGTGGTCTATAAGGGCAAGATTTTGCACACAGTTGTAGCCAATGGACCTGTTGTTGCCCTGGTACATTTTTTTTGGGCACTGTTTAAATCTGATCATTTTCTTTTAAAACCCTCCAGTGGTTGTCAGAGTGGCGCAACACCATTAGTAATGTTGCCCTTGTTGTACTCGTGAACTTCATGACTTCTCAGGATGATATTTACACAGACTGGTGTCTTGTTACTTAAGGGTCTTATATGAATGTTGTATATAATGACAACACTAGGTAACGTGATGAGTTCTTGGGAGGATTTAGTTTGTTGTCCTCTTCTTGTGGAAGTACAATGTAGATGTAAAGTGTATCTGGATAATGAAAAATGATAGGTATGTTGCACCCTAGTAGGTTGTGTTTCAATCTATGAAAGTCTGTCTCAACTTTGTCGTGTTCTCCTAGTTCATGTCTCTCCTTACAATGAAACAGAGAGTCTTAAATATATATATGTAAAGGCTTGGCCTGAATGATAGAAATAGCAAAAGTTGTATAAGTTGCAGTATACAATCTTTTGTGAATAGAATAATGAAAGCTTGTATAATTCAGAGTATACAATTCTTCAGAAAAGATAAGATGAAATATCTTAAGCTTACTTCAAGGACGTAATGCCTGCACTTTTATTCTTACGTACTCTCATGGTTTGAGAGAAGAATGAAAAATGGGAAGTTATATTACATGGGTGAAAACGAGGGGTTTATATACCTTTTGAAAACCCTCTTACTAAGCATGACTCATCACACGGATTGGTAAGAATGTAGCTTACAAACCAGGTGCTGAATCAGCTCCTTACTAATATACAGTGTAATCTTACAAAGCATGACTGAAAGCTCATAAGTCATCACATGGATGTGTCATGCAGTTTGCTGACAAACATACCATTTGGCTTTGCTGAATCATCTTTCTTACTAAGTAGATTATCAATAAGGTTCAGAGTCTCACAAAGATCTTACAAAGCATGATGAATCATGACAAAACATGATGAGTCATGTGAATGTTGTTACAAATCAGATTATTTACCAGTCACATGAGGTGCTAACAAACAAATCTGATAGCCAAACAGTCAGAGAGAAACAAATAGAGAGAAACAGAACTAAATAAAATAAAACAGACAACACAAGGATAATCAGTCTGAATTGTGTAAAACAAAATAGAAGGAAATGAATCAGGGAAAATGATCTGAGTGATAGAAGGTAAGATACTCTATCACTCTTTTGTTGTATCAGTCATGGTATGAATCACATACCATGCATGACACCGGGACTGCAAATATTTTGCATCGGTGTAACGATGGCCGCGGCGCTGGGCTCGAAACCAGGCAATCCAATACCTATGTTCATACCATTCCCCGACCTCCCTTGACCTTCCGAAGGCCGCGCGCACTTGTCCGAACCTTCTGCAGGCAGTTCTCGTGTTCTGAGACCCGTCTGAACCTCGCAAGTTACCATACCATGTCCTATACTCATCCTTTTGACTTCGCTGGTGCGTTTTCCTTTATTCTAACTATATGTTGACTACGTCTTAGTGCTACATGGATAACAATCCCATCGTCATCCTGTCGGGAGCCTCGGAATACGTATAAGCAGCACACATTGCGGCTTATTACATAGGTTCGGACTTGCTTATCTCGCTACTAGTTTCACCTACGGATTCTGGCCTCTCACGGAAGTAGGATATAATCTCGCTCGCTGGCTACTGATAGGGCACTTCACTTCCCATACTTCAAGTAGTAATTAGTAGAGTCACCTTGGTATAATTGTAAACTGCGCAATTTATCCTAGTTCATTCGGAACAATTGTCTGGCTAAACCGCTGCCAAATTCGCACTTCATTTATTCTTGAGCCCCGATAGATTAGCATTGTTCCGGACTTCGGACATTGTGCAAAGTCTTATACTGTTATTCGACACACCGACATACTGACACATCGACACACCAACATATATAGACCTTCGGACAGCTTTCGCAAGCCTCAGAAGGCATCGCACTACTTCGGACAACACTTTTGCAGCCTCGGACGACCTTTGGTCACATTGGACAAGTTTCTCGGTACTTCGGGAGTAGTCTCGGAACTACGGACGAGCATTAAAGAGGTTTTCTTCCAATATCTTGTCTACTCTCTAACTGTATAAGACTTCCCTTGCATTATCAAGGTAGTTCTTAGGTTGTCTCTTGGGACGAAGCATACTCGCATCCCTCAGGACTAGGGACTCACATTCAGTGGAGCCCAGACCAGATCTACTCTTTACATCGGCCTTGGTTGAAAAGCTTGCCTTCTTGTATGGGGACCTTATAGAGGATGGCAGGATGTCTAAGCCATTTCAATCTGACCTCATTTTACCGGTCCTTGTGCAGCACAAGTATGCCACATCCGGTGCTGTCAACCTACCAAGAATGAATGACACAGTGCCAGTGTCCTGCATGATGTGGGAATCATGCATGGACATGAATACTAGGTGACCCTCAAAAGACAAAGTCTGTTAGCTTAGTCCTCAGACTAGTCAACCCATACCTTGGTTTCAAACCATGGTCCATATTTCAAGTTTTCCCCAAGTTTCACGATCTGAATATGTTTTGATGGAAAAAGTCTAATGTGAGATGAGAATCACATTTAGACCTAGTTGATGTGAGAAGAGAAATGAAGGTTAAGGTATAGCCTTGCCTTAGTGGCTTATTCACTTTGGCTAGAGAAAACCATAGAGAAAAGTAACAAAGCCTATAAAAAACCTATCCAAAAAGACCGTGTTTCAATTCCTGCCAACTGCATTATTATTTTGACTGCGTTTCAATTCCTGCCAACTGCATTATTTTCTTGACCATGTATTTCAATTCCTGCCAACTGTCTTATTTTTGCTACCTACTTTTCTCTAGTGTTTCTTTACTTTACTTTTCCATTAGGATGCTTTGACTCACCTGACACTTCATAAAATTGTACCCATAGGGTATGATGTCATTATGATGTCATAAGACTTCACAGATACTCCTGCAGGTATTCTGTTGAAAGATATTATGTCATCAAGCTCTAGATTATTCTACTCTACAATGACATCATTCATGATGTCATTTCCTTCTAGAATATTCTGCTCCACAATGACTCACTCTGACTCACTCATGGAAGGTTCTGGAATCTTTTGCTCCACAATGATGTCATTACTCCACATTCCAGAATGTTCTGCTCCACAATGATGTCATAGCTCCATCTTTCACTTGTATTTTATTCTTTTATTGGGTTTGACCCAATATTTTGATTGGTCCTCCTTATTTTTTATTGTTTGTGAACCTAGGTTACTTTCCCACACAAAATGTATATAAGGAGAGCCCATTCTCCCCTCCAAAAAAATATGATCTCCCATTTGTAGCAATCTGCCTATCAGATATTTCACTTGCAAAGTTAGTCCCTTTGAAGTGAGACAAGTGCAGGAAAAGAATTCCCTTGAGATTATAAGTTTCTTACCTTAGAAACTTATTAGTGCCTATAGACCAAGTGTTCTTGGTCACATATATTGTCTTTGAGACCCCTTTGTCTCATTGCTCTGTGCCCTTTGACTAAGCGATCTTAGTCATCTATCATATTGTTGAGACCATGTCTCACTAGTTGTCCCATAGACCAAGCGATCTTGAACATATATAGTATACTTGAGACCGTTGTCTCATAGTTCCAGGTGCCCATAGACCAAGCAATCTTGGTCATATTTCGTATATTTGAGACCACGTCTCACTAGTTCCAGTATCCAAGTCCAGAGCCTAGGAGATTTCCTAGGCAAATACGTCCCAGAAACTGAATTACATGTCTAGAAGCTTATTCCTAGACAAGAGATTTGAGTTCCAATAAAGAAAAGTAAAGCTCCGACTAGGTTGATCTTGATAAAGATTAGTTTAGCGAGCCTCCCAAGAACTCACATGTTATCTACCATGAAATAGGAAAAGTCATAGACCGTGTTAATCGAGGACTGGCAAGAAGTCTTATCCAAAGTGTAATTGTGGTGTCATTACATTTACACGACTTTATATAAGACCCTCGGTTATTAAGACAATGCCTTTGTGAGAATCGGGATGAGTGTGTCATCCTCAATCAACCAAGGGTGGACATTCTTGCCACCTGCTACAGTGGCTACTGTAGGGATGAAAACTCCGCGCCATAAATTTCCGTCCAAGCAACCAGGAGGAAGGTCACTGTTCTTGTATTTTGCCTTCACAGGGCTCTCCAACTGCCACCTCACCTTCTACCTCTCATTTGATACACTTGGATGGAGGAGTGTTATCCACA